>NW_022166123.1:0-1493 GCF_008728515.1 Papio anubis | reverse complement strand
CAGCTGAAATTGTGATTCTTATGTGCACTTCCAGCCCACAGTAAAAAGTGTCACCCTCCCACATGAATACAGACCACTGATGAGCTTCTGAATTTTACATTTGGACGCAGTTGAAAGGTGGAATTGTGATTCTTCCTTGTGGATTTTGTCCACAGGTAGATGATGACTCTAGGACCAGGGTTCATCACACCAGTGAGACTTTGACTCTGATACCAGGACACAGCCTGCAGGTGGGATTGCGACTCTCATGCATGGATTCAGTCCATCATTGAGATTGTGACTCATATACTTGCATACAACTCACAGGAGGTGTTGACTCTTTTACCTGAAGCTGGGACATGTGTGGAATTGTGAATCTTAGCCCTGGACCTTCCCACAAGTATTGTTGTGACATATACTTTAGCCTAGCACCTGAGTAATTTTACTTCCCTGCCTGGGCCCAGCCCTCAGAGGGGATTGTGACAGACACCTGGGTCAAACACCTAAGTGATATGGCTCTCATGCTTGAGCCCTACCCACAGAGGGTGTTGTAAAATGTCACTGGGCCCAGCACTTAGGTCATGTGACTCTTATTTTCTGCCAGGGCCCTGGCCACAGAGCCATTGTGAGATACCACTGAAACCAGTACCTCAGTGATGTAACCATATGGCCTGGGCCCTGCCCACAGTAGGTATTGTGACATACCTCTGAACTCATTACCTAGGTGATGTAACTCTCCTCTTTTGCCTGCATTCTGCCCCCCCTCAAAATGGACTGTGACATACCACAGGTCTTAGCACTTAGGTGATATGATTCTCCTCTTCTGCCTGGGCCCTGGCCACAGGGGAAATTGAATCATTTTACTGAGTCCAGACTGCAGGTGATGTGACACTCTATCCTAGGCCCTGCCCACAGGAGGTATTGTGATATATCTCTGTGGCAATAATTTAGGTGCTCTGACTCTTCCATTCTCTCTAGGCCATGCCAATTGAGGGGGATTGTGACATATCTTTGGACCAGCACAAAGGTAATTTAAAACTCCTGCCTAGGCCATTCCCATAGAAGGCATTGTGACATATCACTGGTCACAGCACACAGGTAATTTAACTCTCCTTCCTGGGGCCTGCCCAGAGGGGATATTGTAACATATCTTTAGCCCAGCACTTAAAATATGTGACTCTCCTAGCTGGTTTCTTCTCCACAGGTGAGAATTTCACATATAACTGCACCCAGCACACAGGTGAAATTGTGACTCTTGTATGCTCATCCAGCCAACAGTTACGAGTGTCATCATCGCACATGGACAGAGAACTCTGGTGAGACCCTGAATCTTGTGCACAGGCACAGTCCACAGTTGGAATTCTGACTGTCATGTGTAGATCCAGCCACAGGTGTGATGTTGACCTATTTATGGAGTTAACTCATAGGCGCAGTGATGACTCTCATACCTCGAGCCAGCCAATAAAAGAGATGTTGACTCTTATAGCTAGGCTTAAGGAAACTAATAGGGTCCT
>NW_022166122.1:3397-48047 GCF_008728515.1 Papio anubis | reverse complement strand
ACTCTGTCGCCCAGTCTGGAGTGCAGTGGCACGATCTCAGCTCACTGTAAGCTCCGCCTCCCGGGTTCACGCCATTCTCCTGCCTCAGCCTCCCGACTAGCTGGGACTACAGGCACCCACCACCATGCCCAGCTAATTTTTTTGTATTTTTAGTAGAGACAGGGTTTCACCATGTTAGCCAGGATGGTCTCGATCTTCTGACCTCGTGATTCGCCCGCCTCGGCCTCCCAAAGTGCTGGGATTACAGGCGTGAGCCACTGCGCCCGGCCTCATCAATTCATTTTTAACGGATATATGGGCCATGTACAAAAGAGGACACTAATTGTGGAGGAAATATAGATGAATGAAGTAATAGCTCTCACTCTGATTTTATACTCACCACCAAAATGAAGCAACATTTAGATCTACCAAGCCAATTTTTTGTAAGTTTTATTAATTTAAAAAGTTGATTTAGGGATAAACTTTCAAAGTAATTCATATATTCTTTCCATTAATTGTCAGAAAATTAACACATTTCTTTTTTATGTGAATCTACCTGCATTTTGTGGTTTTTGCATACATTAGTTTTGTTTTTAAATTTCATGATTGATTGAGTTTAGCGTGTTTTTACCTGAATATAAAAATATGTATTATATTTGGGCTAACTTTAAAGAGTAAAATAATGGTGATTAGAATTCGAATTTAACTAGCAAGCCTCCTAGTCATTAAATATTTGGGGGAAAAAAGCCACTTGGGTTTCAACTGACACCATGAAATACAAGATCAACACCTTTAATTCTAAATAAGTTTTTCCAAACCCAAATTATATTATGGACAGTAAACATCTAAATTCAATAAAATAACTATCATAGTCAGCAGGCAAGGAAAAAACGGAGAATATATATAAATCATAAAATAAATTTTTATATTGAAGAAAAGATAGAATAGCTATGAAATATGAAAATTTTGCCTTAGCAGTCTTCACCTTGAAGTATTACAATAAGCTTAGAGTCACTGGTCTATTCGAAACTCTAGAATTGTTTCTTGAAAGATTTTATAATAAAATTGTATACACATACATATACGTGTGTGTGTGTGTATGGTGTGTGTTCCAAGGTTGATAATGCCTAAGTATTAGTATCTATTCTGTAGTTATAAGAGTTATTGATTATTTAGTTTTTAACACTGAATAAATGTACTAGAACCTTAAGATGCCTGTTCAGGTCAATGGAAGTATTCTCTCAATTTCCTTTCATCTTAAAATCTAAGCTTCTGAGGATATTGGAGTTCTCAGGTCAAAGGATTAGAAATCATAATAATAACAATTTGTCCTGGGAACTTACTTTGATTTGAAAAAAAGATTTTGACAATCAAAAATAACAAAGCTCATAAATGCATAGAGAGGACTGGAATGACTTTTAGTGACATGTTAATAACTTGTTTGGCAAGCTTATTGGTATTTTATTTTTTTATTTTTGGTTACCTGAATTGCTTAGATTTCTGCAATAATTATATATTACTCTTATCCTGCTTTTTTATCCTTGTAGTTCTCAACTCTTTGGAGCTGCATTTTTGGTTGGTTTTATTTTGAGTTTTTTGCTTTTTTATTTCTGGAATATTCTCAGACATTTTTTCTAATGTTTCTTATGCCCATTTTCCCTTTATTCCTTTTCTGGGATTCCAATTATAATTTGCTTTTTCTCATAACTTTTTTTTCTGTTCTGACTCTGCTCCCCTCCCCCACACATATATACACACAGTTTTTTCTTTGTATTTTAGTGTGAATAATATTTAATGCCCTATTTTTAAATTCACTGATTCATCTGTGTTAGCCTATTGATGAGCACACTGAAGAAATTCTTCATCTTGTTATCTTTTCAGAAAGATATTTCTAGAATTTCTATTAGGTTATTTCTTATTTCCACCACTCTACTGAATTTCTCCATCGCGTCAGGCATATTTGTGCTTTCTGCTATCCTGTAATGTGTTTGAATCAAAGTTCCTGTCTGATAGTTCCAATATCTGTGTTATCTCTATCTGGCTCTGTTACTTCATTTCTTGAAAATGGTTGTTTTATATTTTGTAGCCTTTTTGTGTCCTAGTTGGTTGAATGCCAGACATGGTATGGAAGAACAGTAAGGAGTGAGGTAAATAGAGTTTATGCCTGTAAATGGACATTACAGGCATTTACTCTGTTGAGTAAAGCTCTTCAGGAATTATTTGGATTTTGCTGTTGCAATTGTTACTTCCACTGTGCCAAAAGCTTCCAATTCTTCTATTGGTGGAATGGTATCAATTCATTCTTCGAATAGACTGCATGCTGTAGGGTTTTCTCAGTCTTCTTACTCAGTCCTCAGCTCTCAGTGTTCTCTACATGCTTGTGCCACAGAAGAGGTTTCTGTCCACACTCTGATCTGTCCCACAATGTTAGACTGCTCCTCCTTGTTGCTGCATTCCACTCTTAATATAAGGAAGAGGTGGAGCATGGAATAGGGGTTCCTCTGTTCTCCTTGTACATCCTGCATGTGTAAGCCCTGGTGTGGGCTTTCTCAAGTTTTTTTCCCCCTCTTTCTTATGGCATCATGGCAGCCATCCTCTGCTTCACATTTATGGGGATCTTGGGTGCAAGAGAATTTTCTGCCCCTTCTCAATCCACAGTAGACCTCTACTTTGTAGTGGTACAGGATCTTAGGCCTAAGAGGACTTCCTGCTCCTCCCCCAGGGGTAGGGGATTTTTGCTGATACCTCTTTTCCAGAAGCAGTAGACCTTTGCCTGAGCACCAGGGATGGGCACACTTACTCCTCTTCCCTATAATACTTACCGTCCTTCTTTCGTATGACATAAAGGTCTGGGGAATTGCATAAGAGTTTCTGCCTGTGCACCAGTCTTAGCTGATTTTTTTCTTATTCTTATACCATGAAGGAATATTCTCCTGTGTCCTGCCTTGTCCCCCAATCTATCTTAAAGAAATCTATGCAAACAAGTTTTTGAATGAGTGGAGACTCCCCTTGTGTTTGTGGGTGTCTATAATGCTAACCTTATTTATTACAATTTTCGCTGTTTTGTTTTGTTTTGTTTTGTAGAGACACAGTCTCACTTTATTGCCCAGCCGGGTGTCAAACTCCTGAGCTCAAGTAATCCTCCCACCTCAGCCTCCCAATGTGTTGAGATTACAGGCATGAGCCACTGTGCCCAGCCTATGGCGGCCACTTTTAACCTGTTCTGCCAAAGGTGAAACAATGTATATGGTCTCATCTCACCTTGAAATTATCCTAATTGTCACTCGGTAGAATTTGGGGGGTTTTTTTGGCTCACATTTTGAATTCAGCTCAAGGAAATTTATGATTTTAGTATTACCTGGCACTTTTTTGTCATTTTGTTGTTGCTGTTAATAGCCATATTCTCTTGTGGTTTTCTGCATTCTACACAAAACAGAACATATTACTTTAAAATATAGTTTAATTAAAATTTAAAAATAAGCAAATACATTTTAGCTTGTGTATCTGTCTTATATCCAGCCTATTTAAAAACAGTATGTCCAAATAGTAAGAGAAAGATGGAGAAGGCAGAAAAAGACTCTAGACTCTATACACTGCCTTTAAAACCACAATGTTTAAAAACACACTTAGACCTTTAACAGTATCTGATTACCAAACTCTGATAAAGCATCTTTCCATGTTCTAAGTAAAAAAAAAAAAAAAAAAAAAAACGTAAAAATTCAAAACACTGAAAATCCAAATCAATGGAATACTAATTATTAGAATCTAGTTAAACAGTTATGGAACTGTGAAAAGAAAATAGTTGATGATCTAGCCACGATGTTCTTGATTAAGCAGAACAATCTTATGCAGTGCAATGAATGTGGGTAGATATGTTAACCATTGCCCACTCTGTAAACCTAAATTATGTACCTACAAAGTAGATAGGCAGTTGTCCCTTTACTGTATAGAGTACAATCTCCTGCTCCCCCTTTACTTATTTCTACATTTATATGTACATTGCAGTATCAAAATCAGCATCATCAAGGTAATCAGTCATGAAGGTGACATGCAGGGTGGACTGTTTATTATATATTGTATGCTGAATAACACAACATTAGGCCTCATATCCATCAATGGAGGAAGAAATACATGTTTGCATGTGCTTGAGAAAATAATTAGACATGACATTGGTTTAGCAACTTATCTCATCTCAGGATAACATAGCAGTAATCAATTCATGTTGGCTACATCCTGGGAAGGGACCTGTATACCTTGCCCTTAGAATTACAAAAGGTTTGCATACAGTAACTGAGTACACTGAGATAAAAATGACAAGAAAAAAAACACGTTTCTGTGTTGATGCTGGATTTGGATAGATCTGTCTATTTTTTAAGATAAGTAAGCAGTGGAAAAACTGGATCAGCAATAAATACTAAAAAAACAAGATAAATATGGAAAATCAGGAAATAACAACCTAATGACCCAGAGGGAGAATATATAACTCTGAAAGTTTTCTCCTACAGAAACCATTGGAAAACAGTTTAACATTTTTAGTAGAAAACAGAATGGTATGGATTGGTGAAATGGTGTGTGTGTTTTACACAGTCTGAATCTTTCTCCTGTTTCTGGTAAAAGAACTCCACCTTCTCTTGTGAGAATTGACTCTTTCCTACATGGTGGCAGTCTTTAATCAAGTGCCTTCCCCTCAGTCCAACTGGAGTATGGTAGTTGACCCTCTTCTGTGGTTTTGCTTTCTTCAGATTCAGTTACCAGTGGTATAATACAATAAGATATTGACAGAGACAGAGAGAAACCACATTTGCATAACTTTTATTACACTATAGGTCTATAATTGTTCTATTTTTGTTATTATTGCTGTTAATATCTTACTGTGCCTAATTTATAAATTAAATTTTATCTTCTAAAATCAACTGAGCACCTGGATTCAACCTTTCCTGAAATGAGAAGACATGTGAAAATTAAATTGGCAACATGAAGTGTATCCATTGAAAGCTTATGCAATATTAAGAAAAAGGAAAAAAGATATAAATAAAGAGATCAAAATATATTTATAGGACAATTAAAATACAACCTGATAATGTTATTTCTGAGGTTAAAATTGTAGTATGTATAACAGAAGCAAAAAATCAAAAAAAGAATTAAAGAGTTTATTATATTACAGGCAAAAATCAATGAAAAGGTAGCCATGTTTCTTTGAGTAGTATCTGAATATGTTTAAAAATCACTGAAACAGATATAAAAATATCTTACTCATAAAGGAACAAAAATTAAGTAAGCCCTGCATATGTCATTTGCATGATAAAATGACAAAAGGCAAGGGAACCAAATTCACTGTTTTGTAAGGGATAATGTTATGATTCAAGAATTTTTACCCAGGCAAGTTGTTTTAAATACACAAAGTGGACGAAAGATAGTGTAGATCAGGTGTGGATTCAAAAGTGATCCATTCTTCTACTAAAAAAATTGCTTATGACATCACACTGATAAGTAAAAATAAGTATCTAAGTAATAGGGCTGTTGTAGTGTAAAAGACTAACAAATCTTACTTTAGAGAGTTTGGATATGAAATCCAGGAATCCAACAGGATTTTGATCTGTCAACTGAACTCCACATTTTAGGGGTTATATTCTTCCCTTAAATTAATGATCCTCTTCTGGATCTGATTCTTCCTAGTTTTAATAATATAGTTCCTGTGGAGCAATTCTTGATCTACGCCTCATTTAGAATCTCTTCCTTTATCTGATTAATAATTCAAACAAAAAGTTTCACTATTCTATTTCTAGTAATCATAAAAATGGCTAAGTTTTTATTTTCTTTTAACGTGTAACAATGAGCTTGGACAATTGCTATAAAAAGTACGTTTTTAATCTATAAAAGCATATCTGTTTAAAAAAAAAAAAAGCAAAAAAGCATTCTAATTGCCACATGTGTGATATGAATTAGTTTATGAGTTCCATATGTGATGGAATTCATATGTGATACCAGGCACTTATATTTTTAAGCAATGAACAGTGTGTTAACGGGATTTAAAATCAGTGTGGTCACTCAGAATATTAAAATTAAAAGCTTCAAAAGGGCATAAAATAGACTGAAAAAGTGTATAAGCATGGCATTGATTATATTTTGATAGTGAAATTTAGGGCCATTTTAATTTTTTCTTTTGCTTTTTTTGTGTTTTCTGTATTTTTCAACATAAGCACTTTATATATGCAGCATAATCAAGTATATAAAATATTTAATACCACCCTTCCAAAAAAAAAAAAAGATTAGACTTAAATATACCAAGATGTTAGCAGTGATTATAACTGTCTGTAGATCATGGGACTATGATTAATTATGTTTTTCTTGAACTATTTTTGTTTGCCAGTGTTCTATAATAAGACGTTTGACCTTTATGGTCTATTTAATTGTATTAAAAACACAATTGTTGCATCAATATGTAGAGCTTATAAGCGACTGTTCAAAAGTTCCCAAGGAATTGTTTAAAAAAAAAATAACCTGCTAATTATGACATTAAATACATAACAAATTTTTTCAATCTCATAAGATTAGGAACAATTATTCCTTGATTCTCTTCAACAATGCAAGATTGTTGGAATTGCATTATTTAGAGGAAGGAATTACATTGACTACCACTTCCTGTCATTCTTACAACACCGATATACTACCTGCATCATTTATTTAGTCTTTTTTTCCTAGGCAGAAAGGCCTTTTAAATGTCTTCACCCTTTGACCATAAAACATTGTTTTGGTTTGAAACTTGAGAATGTTTACATTTAAGATGGCGTTATGGCAAACAAATACAGAATTTGAGTTTGAAAACTTAGTTTCGTGCCTCAGATTTGTTTTTATAACTGTATAGCTTTTTGGCCTGCAATAAATCAGTATTGTAATATTCAATCTTTACAGGCTTATTCTAAGGACCCAAATAATGAAATGCATAAATATAATGTTAAACTATGGTATATAATTTAGGATATTATACTTTATTCCATCTAAAATCTTGTCAAATTATTTTGACACAGTAACATTAAGCTTAATGATACTGATAATTAGATTTTTTAAGTCTATAAGCATATCAAGTAAGAGCTGTGTTTTTAAGTATTTTTGATATTTATATACAGATGTGTAATTACTCTTCTCTATTGCTCATGCTTTTTATATATGCTTTTCTTATTATTCATGAGACTTCTGACTCAGCTTGTGTTTCAATTAGAGAAAATTGTAAAAGATCTTACCAAAAGAGATTTTGTTTTTAAAATGCTCTTTCTCTGCTAGCGTCATTAATTTTACTATTTATTTAACAATAAAGATTTTTGGATGGCAAACTGCTTGATATCAATAAAGACTTTCAGCCGTATTATGGGGAAGGAGGACGCATTCTGGAGATCCGGACTCCAGAGGCAGTGACCAGCATTAAAAAGAGAGGAGAGAGTCTAGGATACACAGAAGGGGCCTTGTTGGCTCTGGCCTTCATCATCATCCTCTGCTGCATTCCTGCCATCTTGGTGGTTTTGGTCAGCTACAGACAGTAAGTATTCTAGGATGGTAAACATGGATAGTTCCTCAGAAGTCATTGCAGAAAACCATCTCTGGTAACATGGCTTTGCATTGTAAAATACTGATGCTGCAACTACTCTGAGATTGCTTTATCTGTCTCGTACCAAATGATTTTCTTCAAAAGGAAAACAGTCCAAACTCCCAGTACATTTTTCACTGATGGCTCAATATTCTTGTGAGTCTAATATGGTCTCTTTCAATAGAAATATCACCTTAGTTCCTGTGGCTTTGTTTATGCTCTTCTTTTGTTTAAGAGCCAACTCGGGAGAGAAGGTAACAGGTATCCTGGGATAAAAGCAATGGAATGTTACATGCAGATACCCACTCTGCCCAGCTCCAAAGGAAGGTCAATAACCTCGTGACATTGTCATGATAGCTTTTTATCCAAACTGTTAAATTTGCCTTTGTGCAAATGATCACAGTGTTAGCAAAAGCATTATAAAATCATAGCATATAAGATGTAATTTTCGATGTGGCCTCTTCCTTCCTGGGTGCTTTGCCAGAGTTTTTAGTGTAATATTTGACATCATGTTCTGGCTGTGCAGGCTCTTAATTTTTCTGGTTCCTGCAGTCAAGTGAATCCATTGACAATATCCATATTTTAAAATTGTATTTAACTTATCTACAGTAGTCAAGTAATTATCACTAAGTTAAACATCCATATTTGAAGTAGGTTAGTAATATATTCTTTGTCTGACACTAAGTCTGGGGAAGCTTTGTGATAGAGAGCCACACATTTTAAGTATATTTCTATTGACAATGACTTGAAAAAATTGGGGAGCTGATTAAGAAGAGAAGTAGCCCTGAGTGTGCCACAAAAAAAAATAGCAGACAGGAATAATAAATCATGTAAATTACTTTATGTAATAAACAATAAGAAATAACGGTAGAACTGCTATTCATCATTTAAACTACCTACAGAGGAAATACTAAAATAGTCTTTATGTATTCTTTACTTTTTTTTTTTTTTTTTTTTTTCCTGGTCTGTCTCTGTTGCCTA
Source organism: Papio anubis (assembly GCF_008728515.1). Classification (NCBI taxonomy): domain Eukaryota; kingdom Metazoa; phylum Chordata; class Mammalia; order Primates; family Cercopithecidae; genus Papio; species Papio anubis. The sequence continues at coordinate 39,505 of NW_022166122.1, read as the reverse complement.
GCTAGAGTGCAGTGGTATGATCTCAGCTCACTGCAACCTCCGCCTCCCAGGTTCAAGCAATTCTCCTGTGTCAGCCTTCCAAGTAGCTGGGATTACAGGCATGGGCCACCATACCCGGCTACTTTTTGTATTTTTAGTAGAGATGGGGTTTCACCATGTTGGTCAGGCTGGTCTCCAACTCCTAACCTCGTGATCCACCCACCTCGGCCTCCCAAAGTGCTGGGATTACAGGTGTGAACCACCGCGCCCTGCCAATAGTCCTTATGTATTCTTAAACTGTCATCTTTGTTCTCAAATACTTAAAATTTTCTTGTGAATTGAGTAAGGTAAAGTAATTCCAATCTGAAATTCAAAAGTATGCTCTGCATGAACTTTGCTATGAATGGAAACTAAAAAGCAAATATGAAAACAAGTATCATGAATTTATTACCCAGAAGTGGGACCTTCCAATTCTAGCTTCGGTTTCTTAGTGAGGCCAAGGGTATAACTAGGGCTTGCCGCATGATTCCATCCCTTTAAGATTTTGCAAGCAGGTCCTGAGTTTTCAAGTAATTCCAACCTGAAACTACAGAAATATTTCTTACCACAAAAACAATGTGAAGTTGCAAATATAGAATTAGGGTTGATATACTGGAGCTTAATGTATCCTTAACCAATCAATCGATATGCTAAATCTAAAGCTAATGAACAAAATTAATACTGAACAAATTATTTTAAATTTTTAAGCCATCAGCCCATTATTAATTATCATGTTAAATCCATTCCGTCTTACCAGTTATCCTTTTACACTTAACTGTTTTCCAAAGGAGCTTTATTATATCCTGCTAGCAATAAAATCAGTGAGAAAAATTCTTATATTTGGCACACTATGCAATGATCAAAACTGAAGCACTCTGGATGGTATACATGGTCATCTGAAATGTAACAAAAACTTAAGATGTTTAATATTTAAATAATTTATAGATGCATTATTTAATTATCCTTTAGTTTGATAATCAGCTCAATACCATATGAATTTATTTACGTTACTGCTTTTTACAGATTAACATAATTAAACAAAATGAGTTTTTCTCTGCCTACATAGCAAAGTAAAAATCTAATATTTAAAGCCTAACAATTGTGCCTTGATATTTGCTTGCAAATAAGGTAAGAATGAACAGCTATTCTTTTATATAATGATATGCCTTTGAACTTTTCTATGAATGGAAACTAAAAAGCAAATATGTAAAAACTGTCATAAATTTATTACTCAAGAGTAGGACCTTCCAATTCTAGCTTCAGCTTCAAAGTGAAGCCAAGAGTATAACCGGGGCTTGCTACCTGATTCCATTCTGTAGTATTCTTCAAGCAGGGTAGACCAAGAAGCCAATTATAAAAATCAGGTCATCTTTAATATTCCATTTTTCTACTAGACTTGAAATTCTCATATTTACATTTCAATCCAGTTTTCTTATTCCATGTAGTTCATTTCTTTATTTTTCTGTAATGGATATTTTAATGGCTTTAATAACTCTAATGGTAATAATACTATTTTCACCTTTCGAATTGATATGCTTAGTTTTCTTAGTCTGTCATTAACTCTGTCATTATGAATTTAACCTATAAATTTTTCATTATTTAGAACAAATCAGATGTTAAAATGTTATTAATGCAATATTTCTAATGCAGCTTTCTATTTTTCTTACTCATTGCTTTCCCAAACAGGTTTAAAGTGTAAGTATAATTAACATTTTACACATCCTTTTCATGTAATAGGAAAAGAGAAACCCGAGATTTTATCAATCAAGTCAGCCTGCTCAGAACCACATATTATTCCTTTGTTTTGCATTTATAATAGTTTATTTTTTGGTTTGATATATATATAGAATAGAGCTGATTTTAGACAATTGGACATAACTTGTGTAAATGTGAAAAAGGTAGTTTGCCTATAGCTTCCATCCTGTAACATCTTGGTTTTGAGGAAAAAAATAATCGGTGTCCAGGAAATCCAAAAACAGCAGTGTAGCTGTAACATGAGACTCACAGGCATTCTTAGGAATCTTTATTTATTTTATGTTATTTTATTTTATTTTATTTTATATTTTATCTCACATCTTATCTTATCTTATATCTTATCATGTCGACGGTGTTTTTGCTTTTGTTGCCCAGTCTAGAGTGCAATGGTGCGATCTCGGGTGACTGCAACCTCTGCCTCCCGGGTTGAAGTGATTCTCCTGCCTCAGCCTCCCGAGTAGCTGGGATTACAAGCACGTGCCACCACACCCAGCTAATTTTGTATTTTTAGTAGAGATGGGATTTCTCCATGTTGGTCAGGCTGGTCTCAAACTCCTGACCTTAAGTGATCCATCCGCCTCGGCCTCCCAAAGTGCTGGGATTACAGGCATGAGCCACGGTGCCCGGCCTGGGCACTACTAGGAATCTTAAAGGATATACAAGCTAACCAAATTTCCCTTGTACATGTGTGTACAGCCTCTGTGAAATAACGTCAAAAATGTTTCAAATCATTTCAAATAAAATAACTTAGACAAATAATAAATAAAAATTATCTATCTTTAATATGCCTCATCTTATGAAACAGATTCATTAAACAACTACCAATTATCCATCCCATTTTAATAAACATTTTGCTTTCTCTTTTTAATATTATCATTTAATTTAATTTGTAAATATGTCTGCTGAATTCTACCCCTTATTCAAGAGATAACTATTTTCAAGAACAAAGCAGGGATTATATGCAAATGATACCCTGTGGGGATGTAATTATATCGGTGTATAAATGGAATTGTTTGTGTAAAAGAATTTTAGTGGGTTCCTATGATAACTGGACCCCATTATTAAAAGGTAGCTTATTGATAAGCATTATGATTTCTAAACTGAGTTTTACAAGCCATCTTTACTTTATCCAAGACGTCAAGCTGAGTGCACAAAGACTGCACGAATTCAGGCCGCGTTACCCGCGGCTAAACCAGCAGCGCCGGCCCCTGCACCAGTGGCAGCGCCCCCGCCGCCGCCGCCGCCTCCACCAGGTGCGCATCTCTATGAAGAACTTGGAGACAGCTCAATGTAAGTAGACCGTTCAGGAACTCTGAGAAGTAGCTGGGTTTTACTGAATGTTGTGTGGTGAGTATTTAATTTCAATCTGATGTGGAAATGCCTACATGGACTATTTTATTCTGGTATTTTAAAGAGAAAATTTGTTAAGACGAGAATCTAAGAAAAGTTAGGTTGAAAAATAATAGCCAAAACCAAACAAGAAATTAAAGAAAGCTAAGAGAAAAGTAGAATTAAACTTCAGGAGACAATTGCAAATTTATAGCTTGAGTATAATATTTAATATCTCAATCCTCAGGGTCATGCATTTTTACATATCTATAGTACGTATGTGTATATATGTATAAATATATAAATAGATTCTGAAAATATATTTTTGCATAGGAGATGAGAGAAATAAAGCACAATCATAAAATAGTAATCCCAATTAGGTATCCAAACCGATCCCTATTTGGTAATCAAAACCAAATTCTATGGTTTAAAATCATAGTATTTTCTAAGAAACTACTTTTAGGATGTTACATGATATAGAAATTAAAATCTCATGAAAATAAAGAATTTCTGTATTAAATTCCGAACTACTTAGAAAATACTTTTTTTCAGTATATTACTGTCAGACTGCTGTGATTACTGAACATTTCTCCTGCACGATTTGAAATTTGTAGTCAATTTAAAAATCATACATTTTTGAAAGACACTGGTAACTGTTAAAAGACCTTACAGCTGCTTGTATAATGATGCTACCCTCATAATTGGATTCTTTATGGTGCTGTTCAGTTTGTCAGTATTTTAAAAATTCAAGAATAACTACTTTTGGACATGATATGTAAAACAACCAAAAATATTGTACAATTTTGAATATGACAATTAAATCCAGAAAACCTTTTATTAACTGGTATTTGGTGGAGTAGAAGGACTATAACATGTTCTTACATTTGACATTCATAGCAGTTACTAGTAGGAATAAAACAAGTCTCAAAAATCATGAAATTGACCTGGTAATGGAAAAACTGGTTTTAAACAAATGTATTGAGGTTACTTACCATATCAATAATGTTATACAAGGTTTTGTTTAGGATAGTCATGAATGTTAAAATTGATCTTAATGCTATTATTTTATCACATAGTCTAAATTTATAATAGGTTAAAGCATGATTCTGTTTCCAAAATAACAACATAATACAGGGTTCATGCTTTAGATATATACTTTCACTTTTTTCGTAAGTTGAAAACTGATTGTTTCTTTTGTAATTATTGGTGAATGTAGGAATTGAGCCAATATGATTTGATTCTATTTGATTATGTTAATGACCTCTCTCAAGCAAAGATCTTTAGAAGCTAAAAAAAGTACTATGTATAAAGTTAAGTGTGTTTATATGTGACATTAATGAATTATATATTCATTTTAAATTAATAAGAACAGGTATACTATAACATCATCTGGAATCAGTATAATTTGATGGTAGTAATTTTCAAATAGCAACACCTAAGATTATTTTTACTTGAACAATTGTAGTAGACTCACTAGATTTTGCAATTGTAATATATGTATTCATTGAAATAGCTTAAGTTCTACATATGTAATTATTGTATCTTTAGGAAATGTTTAACCTATCCAAGAACTTTTTACAGGAATTCTAAGCATAAGTTACTAGAAAATGAATTCGCTTCAAATGAATTATTATCAATTATTTATTTTAAAAATAACAAAATCAAAGATCATTTTGGAAAAAAATACTTCACAAAGTAATAACTTCATATGAATTCTATAATTACTTTGTAATTGTCTTTATAGTAGTTGTATATTTACTTTCTTCAAAACAAAATTTATCTACTTTAAAAGTCAGTGTGCATTAACCAGTTTTACAGAGTTAGGACACAGAAGCAATTTTTAAACTCTCATTTAAAATTTTTATTTTTGGATTGGCATCATCCGGGTTTAATAGAAGTGAATTTTACCTATATGTAGTAAACAGATTTTATTAGATATAATTTTCTGTGAAAAGAAATTCAAATAATGTCATTTGATTTCATCTAATATATTATTAAATGTCATTCTTATGAATAATAACAAAGTATAAAAACATGCCTTTTATTTTTTTGATATACATACTAATTATTTAAAGCAAGTTCCTGCTCGTATTTTCAGAATTGTTTTAAATTAACTATAGTTAAAACTTCTTTTTTTCTATCACATGTTTTCTGTTTCTCACCTGTGGATACATAGGCATAAGTAAGTAAACAATATCACTTTAATAGAAGAGCATTAGAAAATAGATACAATAGAATAGATTAAAATGCTGTTGTACTGTAAATACAATGATCTTCACCTTTTGCCACAGACTCGCTTACTTTTAAAAGAAAAGCTTTGTCTTCCACACCCAATTTCCTTTTGATGGCATGAGCTTAAAACTGTGTTCCCTGTGATAGTACCTGTGCCTACTGAAAGGAGTTTCAAAATTCTCCTTTTTTTAAATTTTTTAAAATTAGTTTTTAAAAATTCTTAAATTTTAAGAACCTAAAATTTACAAATCTATAAATAGAAATCTATTTATATATTTCTTTTAGTCAAAGTGATGTGATATTGTTATATCCTTTGGGTGTTTTTCCAAGAGAAATGAAACCAAGAACAAATGCATATAAAAACAACTAGTATATAATATCAAGCCCAGTTGTTCGTGCCATATTTGAAAAATACTTTTCAAGATTCGAAGAGTAAAAGTGTTTGCTCTCATTTAGTCCAAATTGTCTGCATTTTCTTTGTTGTTCAAGTAGGCTTGATGCTCCAGGTCTACCTGTGTGAATTGTTTCTTACAGTTCGTAGCTTTGCCAAAAGACACATTAACAACTGTGGCTTTATTATTTTGTTTCCTATCACCCTAATTTTTCAATATGGCTATTTAATTTCTATTCAGAATATATCTTTTTTATTTAATTCCTGCTAAGTGGGTAAATATTAAACAGTAACTAAAATAAATGTTATTCTGTTTTGGCTTGGAGAGTAAAACCTAATGAGAGACTATTCAGAACCACCTATCAGCCAACATTCCTGGGAGAAGGGTCCAGATGCTTTCCTTAGAGCCATTTAATTTGTGATCTTTGATGTATACAACTTTATTTATGACTCACAGCTACCTATGATTCAGTTTCCATGCATAAGTAAGCCTTTCAGTGATATCAAAGTGTTTTTTTTTTTTTTTAGCATCAATCTTTTTGTTAAGGTGAGCTTTAATTAAAATTTGATCCAGATCAGTCTAAGAAATTACTGACAACACCTTTTCTGATTGGTACTATTTATGTTTTAAAACAAATTTTTCTGTTTGGTATTATGTATAAGGTTTTAAAACTAATTAAGCAAAAAATTTAAACAGAAGAAAAACTGTGCCACATTTCTAGTGCACATTCAGTTTCTCAACTGTGATTTTTGAACTCTGTGAGACAAACTCCCATCTATCCTTGGTGATTTCCATTCTCTTAATTTGAAGAACAGGATATTCCACATGTTGGCTCAGAGAGGAGATTACTTTTGGCTCTAGGACAGAAGTACTGACATGAGAGATAAGGGACAGGTACTGAATCAGATACAGCTAAGGATCTTCTATGCATAACAGGCAGCCCTGAGCATCCTCAGGCAAGGTAAAGATACGAAGTTGGTAGCTTTGATGGTATTCTGCAATGGGAAGAAGTGTGATTTGTGCATAAGGGGACTGTTATGTGTGGACATGGATGCTTTGCTGTATCACACTAACTGAGAAAAACAAAAACAAAAAATACTCTTCCAAAATAATCTAGAGATGAGTACTTGTTTTTTTCATTTACATTTCTCATTCTACTCACAACTCTAAGATTTTTCTTCCCTGCCTTTCTGAGATCAGGGACTTAAAATAATGTCTTGCTTAGGTTAGTGTTGTTTGGCCTTTGATGTTTCTAAGTATTTAATAGTAATGAGAGCCATAAAAACATCTTTCTCATGAAAGCTGTGTCACAACTTGTTTCCTCACATTTCATTATCTTCTTTTCTTTCAAGTCTTTTCCTTCTCTGCCATTTTCAACAAAGCAGGGGAAATCACTCAGTCTCAGAAGACAGCAAACATCAAGTTGTGATGCCCTTTTCTTCCAATACTATTGAGGCTCACAAGGCAGCTCATGTAGACGGATCACTTAAGAGCAACAAACCGAAGTCTGCAAGAACATTCACATTTCTATCTGATGAGGATGCCTTAAGTGCCCATAATCCCCTTTATCAGGAAAACATAAGTCAAGTATCAACAAATTCAGACATTTCCCTGAGAACAGATTTTGTAGACCCATTTTTACCCAAAATACAAGCCAAGAGTAAGTCTCTGAGGGGCCCAAGAGAAAAGATACAGAGGCTGTGGAGTCAGTCAGTCAGCTTACCCAGGAGGCTGATGAGGAAAGTTCCAAATAGACCAGAGATCATAGATCTGCAGCAGTGGCAAGGCCCCAGGCAGAAAGCTGAAAATGAAAACACTGGAATCTGTCCAAACAAAAGAGGTAGCAGCAGTCCATTGCTTACAACTGAAGAGGCAAATTTGACAGAGAAAGAGGAAATAAGGCAAGGTGAAACACTGATTATAAAAGGAACAGAACAGTTGAAATCTCTCTCTTCAGACTCTTCATTTTGCTTTCCCAGGCCTCACTTCTCATTCTCCACTTTGCCAACTGTTTCAAGAACTGTGGAACTCAAATCAGAACCTAATGTCATCACTTCTCCTGCTGAGTGTTCCTTGGAACTTTCTCCTTCAAGGCCTTGTGTTTTAAATTCTTCACTCTCTAGGAGAGAGACACCTATTTGTATGTTAACTGTTGAAACTGAAAGAAATATTTTTGAAAATTTTGCCCATCCACCAAACATCTCTCCTTCTGCCTGTCCCCCTCCTCCTCCTCCTATTTCTCCTCCTTCTCCTCCTCCTGCTCCTGCTCCTCTTGCTCCTCCTCCTGACATTTCTCCTTTTTCTCTTTTTTGTCCTCCTCCCTCTCCTCCTTCTATCCCTCTTCCTCTTCCTCCGTCTACATTTTTTCCACTTTCCATTTCAACTTCTGGTCCCCCAACTCCACCACTTCTACCTCCATTTCCAACTCTTCCTCCACCACCTCCTTCTATTCCTTGCCCCCCACCTCCTTCAGCTTCATTTCTGTCCACAGAGTGTGTCTGTATAACAGGTGTTAAATGCACGACCAATATGATGCCTGCCGAGGAAATTAAGTCCTCTATGACACAGCTATCAGCAACAACAGTGTGTAAAACAGACCCTCGGAGAGAACCAAAAGGCATCCTCAAACATGTTAAAAACTTAGCAGAACTTGAAAAATCAGTAGCTAACATGTACAGTCAAATAGAGAAAAACTATCTACGCACAAATGTTTCAGAACTTCAAACTATGTGCCCTTCAGAAGTAACAAATATGGAAATCACATCTGAACCAAACAAGGAGAATTTGAACAATATTGTCGAGGAAACTGAAAAGCAATCTCACAGTCAATCTACTTCACTGTAATGTTACTTTTCTTATTTTAGTTGGGCAAACCCTTTGTTGATCACAGTCTTCAAGTTGAACATCAAATTTGAACTTCAAAGAAGATTCTATTATTTTACCCCAAATTCAATGAAATGCAGTTTTTTCTCATTTTTAATTTAAAAAGATATTAACATCATCACTACTAACTCATATAATAGATTTACCTTAATTTTTAAACTACAAAGTAGCATAATTTGTTCTACATTTATTTGAAAAGTAAGTAATTTTAATCTCTTTCTTAGTGGGAATATGTGGGCATGAAAGTTAGATACTCAACTGAAACCAAAGGCATGTCTATCATGTGGATGCAGTAACATTTACATTTAGTGTTTGAAGGTAGTTTTATCTGAATGTTCCAAGAAAAAAGCAGACTGTTACAAATAAGTTAAAAGCGATATCATAGGTTCTGTTTTTTCTTGAAGCCTATGTATTTGGTAAGAAGAAATACTACCAAAGTAAAATACAATGTACCTAGATTGTAGGAGATGACAGATACAAGGTATTTCAAAATAAATCTCAGGTGCTATAACATGTAGTCATCTGTTTTCTGATGAGAACATCTTTTACTCTGACTTGCTTTTATCTTAGTAGTATGCTTACGGATTTGATAAATCTTATACTTTTTCAATTGCTGTCTTATTCTCTTTATTTCTCATTGTGCTTTCCCTTCCCTTCTTTATAATGAAAATAAATCTTGAGTTGTTGACTTTTGTAAGGCATTTCATTGTTCCAACAGATGTTTAAAGTGCTATTTAATTTTGCTTGTTCACATTATTAATCATCTCCTTAATTTAAATTTTTTCATAAGATTTCTTTTTAAAGAAAGTACGATCTTCAGTTTACTAAATGAAATATAAAAAGCTTAAATAGAAAAATCAAGAGAAATGATATTTGATGAACTATCACTTTTTTTTACATAGGTTTCTGCTCTTTGTTTTAAACAAAGAAGGTAAAACTTTATACTTTGGGAAGAGATTTCTGTAGTTGTAGTAATAGTTCTCAGAGCTCCAACTGTTAAATTTGAACAGCATCACTTAGGCTGGGTACTCTCTCTCTTCCTTCCTAAGTAAACTTATACTTTCAATATTAGTATATAATGTATAATATGTGACCAACAAGTAATTACTTTGTTTTTCCCATGAAACACATGGAATACCTTTTATTTACTGGAAGTTCCCATTTTGAATGCACGTATAAGTATTTGTTTTACTCTGGAGTTTTAAGATTTTAGAAGATGTAAGTTTGCTCAGAGAAGGGTACAATTCTGAGATACAGGCAAAACTCATACCTAATAATTACTATTGGAAGTATATGAATATAGGTTGAGAACCCTGCTATGCAATATTTCAGAGGTTTTCTTCATCCCTCATATTTCTTCAATAATTTGACCTGGCATTCCTAATCAACAAGATCAGACAGAAAACAATCTGTAAATCTAATTATTTTTATAGCCCATCTGCTTCAAATTTTTTTCATCCAAATCAAGAGTAATTACTTTCTTGGGGTTCTTGAACATGATTTTTTTCTTTCTTTCACTGAAAAACTTCAGTTGGAGTTTTTGTTGGCAGCTGGTCATATGCATGAGAACTTGTGCTATTTGGCGGACTCTGACAAGGTATTATTCACAATTGTTAAGCCTTTAATGTGAGAGTGTCTTTTCTAAGCTAATATCTACCAGCTTTTTGCAAATGTAAAATTTATAGTTTCTTGATAAATCTATAAATAGTAACAAAGTAAGTATAAGAAATCTAAACAACATTTTTGTGTAGATACTTACAGCCTTATTAAATTGTTACATTGCCTTTTACTATAACATTTTACTATTTGCATAATCTAAAAGTTTTATTATTACTCTATACTTTTTAATTGAAACATAGATACCCATGTTTTATACTTAATCTAATCTTTTTCTGACACATTGTATTTGGAGAGTACTAATGTCATTATGAAACATTATAAAAGTCAGTTAAAATATCTTCTATATGAGACATTTTAGTATTATTTGACTGCACAAGCATAAATATTCTTCCTCCTCTCAAACGCTAACTGCTTACAACCTGAGAACCAGACAGTAGAAAAATAACACTTTTTTTCTTAATATTTATTATGACCTTAGTAATGCCTAAGAAATTATTAGATACCTTTTAAATAAAGACTTCAGAAAGATGACCGTACATTTTTCCTTATTGTTAAAAGTAAACAGTGATACATATAAATGATATAAAATAAATAATACAATTGATGATGAATTGCATGAAAAGGTGCATCATTATTATATAAACTGGCTTTGTAAGTATCAATAGCCGTGTTTTGAAAGCACACAGATAAAGTAAGTAGTGGTTCTGTTATGTACCTCTTTCAAGTAACTTTCTGCCTTTGAGCCAAGGCAAGCAATACAAATAACCAAATAAAAGGCAACAAAAATGTTAATGGAAACATTAACATTTAGTTATAGTTTATCTATTGATATTTTATTTTCCACATTGATGGAAAACATTACTAATAAAAGGAGTCAGAAGAAATATGCTAAAAACTAAAGCCTGGCTTTGGTTGGATATTTTATAAGGTATATGACTCAATTGTCACTATTAAAACCTAAATATGAACTTTCTCTACCTGAATTATTTCTAAAAAATATAAATTTGGTAAAAGTTGAAAATGTCTACAATTCTAAAGGCGCTGGAAGGATTATCAGTGTTATAAATATTGGCAGAACCATGTAAGCACTCTACAAAGTTCACTGCAGAACCATTTTAAAGAATAAATTGAGAAGCTTTAGTAAGCATTGTGTTTACTTTTTTACAAACAGTTTCAATATACAATGCATTAACCATATAAGATGCTTTCTGATCAGTAGAATTACTTTGTGAAGGCCTCAAAATTAAAAAAAAAAAATTCTACAGAGATCGTTTTGTTGGATTTTAGCAAGTTATGCATGTGCCTCTTTGTAATAATTCTTCATTACACTGATTAATTCTACATAACATGGTTGACAGCATCAGTTTAACACTTTAGATTAACTGCTTAATAAATAACAAATAGAACATTTTCATTATTAGTAACATTCAGCTTTGAAAACTCTATATTCTTTTTTCCCCTCAAGTATAGTCAAATGTTTCACCATCTTGTGATGTGTGAACCTTATAAATCTTTATGTAATGTTGAATATTTGGCTATTAAATCTCTAAAAACCTCTTCATTTAATTTCTAACATTATAATTGACCCTGAAAGGACAGTCAAGAGTTTGTATTGGTTTTAGAATTAAATTGACATAGAGAAAATATCATACAATCATTTGGAAGAATATATTCAATCATAGACATAATTTTCATCCTATGTTTATTACATTCTTCATGTATAAAACATATCTCTTCCCCTAAGGATTAGTATATGTATCAATACTTGTGTACAACAGAGATCATGTATAATATTTTTTTATCCCAACTGATAATAAGAGAGTCACATTTTGTCATGATGCACTATTGAAATAAAATAGATTTTGCATGTTTTGTTGCTCATATGGAATGAGGCTCTGGGTTGATCATTAGTTTAGTAATTCAGGCATGAAACCATGATCTTCCTGTTTTGATAATGCCACAAAATATATTTTCCACTGAGATAGTGTTTAGTAGAAATTGTCTTTTCAGTTTTACTCAGACTTTTTTTAAAAAGCCCTTATCTGTCATTTTATTTAATATGAAAGTCTAAGATGTTTAATACTGATTTATTTATTTCTGCCTTGCAGGAGAGGTTATGGATCAGAGGTAAGGGCTTTATGGTATTGATGTCATAACAAGCGTAGTAGGAAAGTACTTGTGTAATAGGGAAGACTAAGGTACATTCTTTTGAACTAGGTTGTTTTCTTTGATTTCAACAAAAACGTATTAGTATGTTATGCTATTTATTTTCTTTTATATATGTTGCTTCCTTGTTTTGAGGTTTTAAGTCTGTTATTGAATGGTCAACGATCAACTTGCTTACCTTTTTAGGGATGCATTTCTTTTGTTCTGCATTGCTGTTACTCAGTATTCTGACATTTCCCCAAAATTCATTTGTCTAAGGCTAGACATCTAATTTAGAAACTAGGATTACTGCCTGTAGTCCCAGCTACTTGGGAGGCTGAGACAGGAGAATTGCTTGAACTGGGAAGGCGGAGATTGCAGGGAGCCAAGATCACGCCACTGCATCCCAGCCTGGGCGACAGTGAGACTCTGTCTCAAAAAATAAATGAATAAATAAACAAACAAACAAACAAACAAATAAATAAATAAATAGGACTACTTAACTTCTGATCTTCTTACCAGTTCAAAGCTCCATCCTATCACTGTTGAAGCTTGAGATCCTAAAGATTTTAAAAATAATCAGAATGGTAGAAAGCTCTGGGTTTTCCACTGTGTTCATTTGATTCTGTCTTCAGAGAACCTACTGGGCATTCTGGCCAACAGTATTTGGCCAGCTGTACTGCAGGTGATGTTATCCATGAAGTCATTGTGAACCTAGTTTGATTTAGCATACAGCTTCTCAATCAAGAGAAGTATGTGACCTAATAAGTATATGACCTAATTGGATTACATTTTGGAATTCATTATGAGTAAAATAACTAACTCACCAACAACTGTATTATAAAAAGGATATCCCTTCAGTCAAATGGTTGTTCTACTAGCCAGTTTAAACAGTGGGTTTGATGATGGAATTACCTCCCAGAACCTCACTACCCAGTTTTCCAGTACTTAGTCTAATATGCTGTTTTCCCTCCAAAGAGTTACTAACCCCAAAATTTGAACTGTGTATCTTGTTTTTTTCTGTTGAAAGTCTGTATTGTTATGAAACGGATCAATGATGACTGTATTAGCTTTAAAGAAGTACAAGTGAAAGAAGGAAAAGTTAGGAAGCAATTCCTACCAAATCTGATAATTAATGACTTTCCTAATCATTCTGAAAACACACTTAATGTTTTAGTGCAAGAAATCCACACTTTGGTAAGGAGAAGAAATGGAGAGCATGTCTTAAATATGTTGATAAATACATACAACTTTATCATTTTGTGTGTTCTACTCTTCTTCCCAATGAACCTTATCATATTTAATGTGATTGGGAAGGAAAAAAAGAAAGGCAACTTAAAACAAAGTTAAACTTGATAAAAGTAATTATATGACACACAGTACTTTTAGAAACATAAATAACTCTTTGTACTGTGAAGCTTAACAAAACAAAAATCTGTATAGATTTCCTGTTTATTAAGGCTATTAAATTTGTCATTAACTAAAAGAGTGATGAAATTAAAACAAATGAATTATTATTTTATGTTCCAACATAAAGAATTAGTTAAAATATTTAATGCTTTTGGTAGCTAACACATGAATAATGAATAATCCCAAGGAAACACGTTTTAAACTGTCGCCTTTTTTTCCTCTCTTCTCAATCATGATCTACCTTTCCATCTGAATTATTTTCTAAATCTTTTTCTATTTTAATTTCCTTTGACAGCAACAGCAACTGCTGAGGCCCTCTCTTCTTAAACCAGAGGTATCAATTTTCATTTTCTTTTCAACCACACTGAGTCTTCACTGTGACTTTAAGATCTATTATATTAATTCAGGTAGGCAATGTGGCATAATTTTAAAGGAAAAGAAAAGAGTCTTTCAAAATAACTTAAAAAAAAAAAAAAAAAGAAACCGAGAAATCACCTCCTGAAGTTGTTCCACAGTTTTAGCCTCATTCTCTGGGAATTAGACAAATAAGGCCATTATTCCTAATAAATACAAGCCATTCATTGAATGAAGCAGTTAATGAAACTGATCAGTAGTTACTTGTCTTAATCAATCTGAATTCATCTATCCATTCCTGACGTCAGATTTAGCTTATGCAAAGTTTAAAGACAGAATGCTGATATCTGTACTTAAATATCATTTTATGTGGTTCAAAATACCTCTTTTGGACACATACATTACAAATTGCCTATGGCATTTTCTTCTGCAATGTGAAGAAGATTGTATAATAAATACATATTATTTTATTTACTAATGTTTGCATATGTAATTAAAAATAAAAATACAGTCATCCTACCTTAATTTTATGGCAAATTTAGTATTTCATAAGCTCCACTTACAAAAATTTTATTCCTTTTCCTTTAGTACAGAATTCTATCTTTGCTAAAGAGAGCCATTTCTTGGTTAGAATCTACTCTCCAAAATCTGGAGGTTGGGTGGCAGGAATATTAAACTTTTATAAGGTTTTAGCAAAAATTTCATGGAGACGTCTCCATAAAATTTGAATTGGAAAATTCAGGGTTGAAATCCAAACACCAATTACTTTATGCAAGACCTTAGTCAAGATATACATCTGCTGAACATCAGTTTCATCTTCTATAAGATGTTGGCAGTAGTATCTACTATGTAAATTCCAAACTCTACAACTGGAATGTAACAGAAATAAATTCAGTAAATTACAATTATTGTTGTTGTTTTTGTTTTGCATCAGTATAAATGTTTGTAATAATTAAATATTAAGTTAATTTATGTCTTCCCTATGTGGACAGCAAAAATGAATTTTAAAAATCACATTAAGTGCTTGATCTACCCAAAAAAATCACTTTGTAGTATGTTACTTTGCATACTTTTCTAAAATCTAGGATTCACCAACTAAGGGGTTGGTATAGTCAACTGGGACTGTGTGGAACAGCAAAAAGGGCCAGGATTCCATTGTTGGTTTAGGTTGACTCATGGATCTGACTGGTCATGAGTTCCTTCCTCGATTTTTTTTTTTTTTTTTTTTTTTTTTTTTGAGACAGAGTCTTGTTCTCATGCCAGACTGGAGTGCAGTGGCATAATCTCAGCTCACTGCAACCTCCACCTCCTGGGTTCAAGCGATTCTCCTGCCTCAGCCTCCCAAGTAGCTGGGATTACAGGCATACCTCACCATGCCTAGCTAATTTTTGTATTTTTAGTAGAAACGGGGTTTCACTATGTTGGCCAGGATGGTCTCCATTTCTTGACCTCGTTGTCTGCCCACCTCGGCCTCCCAAAGTGCTGGGATTACAGGAGTAAGCCACGGCACCTGGCTCCTTCCTCTTTTTTTTTTTTTTTTGAAGGACTGATGCTCTACTCTTCATTCATGGGTGGTGAAAGCATCCAAGAGGTACCTTTTAGATTATTTCCTTCTGCTAGTTCTTATCCCTCTTTACTCAACTCAGAAATACAGAGTGACTGAATCAAGGGATGTCTTGCTGAGTTTCCTGAGTTCCTATCCCCATCCCTTCTATCCTTCTTATTACATTTTTAATGCAATTGATGTCATATGCATTGTAGCTAGCAAGAGCTGAGTGTTATTTTCCCTTTATGAAAAAAAAAAAGTATTTATGTAAAGAAAATTCTTTGATGCTGACTTCTAAAATCCAAAATCCACTCAGTTGCATTATTTCTCCATAAATATTTACTTGAAATTTTTATTTTGTCTTTCCTACTATTTCTTAATGTTGTTAAAAGTCTACTTCAAAACTGTTAGAAGTTATTTTCTCAGTATCCATATGTATTTAATTACACATTCATTGGTCAAACAGTTTGAAAATATTAGTTCTGAGACCTATTTCCTTCTTTTAAACCAGTATCTTTACACTGGGTTTTACATACCTTAAAATTCTTAGCTTTCCTATAGGAAACATGTTTTTACAAAGTACTTAGTTTGAAATAACTTAAATCTAGACTTTAACTTTGTCCCAGTTTCTTCCAGGTCTTTCTTAACCTCATTCCTTCACCCGCCTCAACCTTCCTATAATAAATACATTTTTGTTGAAATAAAACCTATGCTCATGAAAAAGTATAAAGCATGCTATATAACTAGATGAATTTTTACAGAGCACACATACACCTCAAGCTCCTGTGTGTCAACACCTAGATATCAGGTTTTCTTCCCCTACCACTGACCTGGCCTGTAACATATTCTTTAGTCTGTTCTTGAAATTTATATAAATAGAATGATACAATATATTTCATTGGTACCTGACCTGTATTGCTCAACATTCTGTTTGGGAGAATCATTTATGTTGTTGTGTGATGTAGTAGCGTGTTTTTCTCATGGACTTTTGCATTGTTGCCAGTTTGGGACTGTTACAAATAATGTGTTTTCTCACAAATGTTCATGTTTCTGTTGGGTATTTAACTATAAATTTAAGTTCTGCGAAAGAAGAAATGATTATATTTAATTTAGTACTATTGCCAAACATATTCTAAAAAGTTTTACCAGTTAGTAATCTCTAGAGACGTAGATGAGAGTTTTAGTTGTTCTGAGTCCCTGCAAATACATAGTATTGTTCATCGTGGGTTTTTCTAAATATTAGTCATTCTGGTGAACAAACTATACTAGTTTTAACATCAAACTTGGATTCCTTTAGAGTAGGTTCACAAACTATTTGTAAACTGCAAAATTGTAATATAGAAGAGGTAATGCAAATGTAAATACCTATAGGATCTAGGGTAGTAATGTAAGTGAATGGAGTTTATTAGACACAAAGAAATAGCAGATGGCAGATTTCATAGTGACTAAGGTGTAAATGTAGAAAAATGTTGTTGGGGATACTGTCTTAAAAAGGAGAGAACATGCTTACTGTAAAAATTAATCTGGTCAACTAGATTCTTGGAATCCTAGTGTTTCCATCTTTTTATTTTTCAAGAGAAACCAACATCCACATTTTTGATGTCATTTTCTGATTAGCACTGTTAGTAATGAATTCAATTTTTAAAAATGATGTTGGCCACACCAAGCACAACTGAGGATCCTTGTCCATATCGATCATGCAGGCTGCAAATTTCCACACTTTGTAAATGATATATTTGTGCCCTCAGAGGACAGCATTTTTTTCCTGACTCATTACTATTCCTGGATCAACAAAATTAAATTTTTATAAATAACAGATGATATAAATATGTACCAATCTATTTTCCTGTGAGTACCTATCCTTTTCCCTCTCTTCTCTTATTCCATTGCAAAATAAATTTGGTTAACCTTTGCCATTTAACCTGCTTAACATGTTAAAGTAGAACTGAAAAGGGAAATGTAGAGAAATTGCATTTGATAGTTATCAGAAACTGTCTTCACATGTATGTCTCAAGAAAAACACCTTTCTCTAAGAGTAGAGTTTGACAAAAATCTGTATGTTTAGAGTTTAGAACTAGAAATATTAAAAGTGCCTCTATTCTAACAAATTCTTTTTTTCCTTTAAAAGCCTTAAATTTAGAGGCCGGGCGCATTGGCTCACGCCTGTAATCCCAGCACTTTGGGAGGCCAAGGTGGGGCTGATCGAGACGTCAGGATCAAGACCATCCTGGCTAACACGGTCAAACCCCGTCTCTACTAAAAATACAAAAAAAATTAGCCGGGCGCAGTGGCGGGCGCCTGTAGTCCCAGCTACTCAGCAGGCTGAGGCAGGAGAATGGCGCGAACCCGGGAGGCGGAGCTTGCAGTGAGCCGAGATAGCGTCACTGCTCTCCAGCCTGGGCGACAAAGCAAGACTCCATCTCAAAAAAAAAAAAAACAAAAACAAAAACAAAACAAACAAACAAACAAAAACTACTTAAATTTAGAGTTAGCAGTATGTTTTAAAGTATAAACATCCTTGGGAAGCATCACACATTAACTTAAATTCTTATTATCAGATGATTTTATCAGAACGGTTTTAATGAATAGAAGAATACTGGGTACTAGAAAACTGTTGGTGGGGAGATGAAAACAATGCTGTAGATAGTGTTATAATTTTTCTTAAGGCCAACATCTCATAATAATTTATCTTAAAATTGAGTTAAATATTAACTGTCTATTGATAATTTTAAAACACATCCAACAACAAGTGAAAATGCTCATCTGCAAGCTTTAACAGATTTGCCATTAGAAAAAATCTACTTTCCCCTTCAGGTCAAATTATATAACCTTATTTTGTATCAAATAGTTACAGCCAGAAAAAAAATGAATAGATTTGACTAACACTTTTAAATAGAGTTATTTTAATTGCTTTAACTGACACTTGTATTTAACATTATTTTGGCAGGAATGTTTTGAGAATCATCGAATTCTAGGTGTGGAAATCTGACTTTGAGCTGAAACGTGATAAGAATTTGTTTTCAAATATAATTTTTCTTTTTGAACAATAGGAATTATCCATGGAGTCTGGAATTGATCCTGGCCAGGAATATGGACAAGATTATTACAGTTATGATCATGGGTACATCTTCAGATTTTTTAATTCAGATTCTTATTTTAATATTTTATTAATAGGAAATTATTAAATGATTATTATTACTAGAATTTGTAATGTCATGTCAATCTCGTTGGTATAATATCTGAAAATGAATAGTATATCAAGCTTTAATTTTAACCAAGTTTTAACCATTTTTTCTATATTGAGTTCCATATTGATATTTTACATTGACATTGATTGCAATTCTAGAAATGCGGTAAAATTATTCAAAATTATTTGTATGGGAAATAGATGTCAAACATATTTGCTCAATTCCTAAATTCACCATTTCTTTCATATGAGATGTTAATGTTTTATCTGATCAGTTTAAAGTTTTGCCCAAGAGCAGTTGGGAAGCAGAAAACATACCTTAGAATTCACTGATAAGTGTCTCAAAAGTCACTTATACACATATAAGTTAGCTGCTTTCAAAAAAAAATACTGTAGAAAATTGTGAAGACCATTACAGACCATGTTTGAAGCAACTTTTTCCTACCAAGGTACAGATTTTGTGTTGTGAATGAGCCATTACACTTTTCCAAAGTATCTATTTTGTGTTCTGGATTCTTCAGCTAGTTGAGACACAATATGGCTTTTTCCTCGTTTTAGTTTCTCCAAAAACGAGTATCTGAAATAACTCAACTGTCTTTATTGTTATTCCAGGGTCCCATTATGGCAAAAAAATCACTGGTCATCAGGTAGCAGTTCTTACTCTACAGTTTTGTAGCTAGTTTACAGGGAGCCTGATAGGTGCTGTGTAAATATCTGTCTATTGAATGGTGGAAGAGAAAGAAGGAAACAGATCACTCATGGTAGATTCTACAGAAATCACATGACAAACTGTTTCAAGCTGTAAGTTTATATTTCAGGTATGAAATGCCTCAATATGGGAGTCGCCGTCGATTGTTACCACCAGCTGGACAAGAGGAATATGGTGAGGTGGTTGGTGAAGCTGAGGAAGAATATGAGGAGGAAGAGGTAATTACTGTAATTTTATTATGTAAGATAATCCATGAAAAATATTGTTTAACCCTACATGACTAGCAGCTATAGAACATTTCAACTTTTAGAAATTCCTTTCGTTTAGCACGTATTTTCCATAGAAATTTAACAATGCTGACCATTTCATTGCCTTGTCTTTGGAGGAAAATTAATTCTTGATAATTTAATTTATGTCCTTGTAAAAGTGTTAAACATTTGGAAAGGCCACAATAAAAATTATGTTTCCTAAAATTCTAAATCATGCTCCATAAAGATATTATAATCAAATATATTTTAAAGTTCTGCAATACAAAGGTTATTTTTGTTCCCACATTATCTAGCAAACTAAAAGTCATGAAAAAATATAGTCCCCATCTTTCAATTATCAGAGAAAAGTAAATTATTTCCACTAATAATTTTCAAGGAATTATGTAAATTATGTTTAAATTAGCATGACTCATTTCTATAAAATTCCTATACTTTGTCTTCACTATTTACCTGGCAAATGTATACAAAAACAACACTAACAACAAATAAATGTCACTGTGGCTTTAACATGTGTAAAATTTCATAAAATAGATTTATCATAAAATAAGATAAATCGTCATATTTTCATGATTATTGAAAATTTAGTTCAAGGGAATACAGAAAGCTATTAACCAAAGTCTAATGACAGAAGAAGGAAGAGGCAATAATTCTTTCTTTTTTATTTGATCTAAGATGCAAAATAAACTTTGAGTAACAAGAAGGAAATTAATGTATTTGGGTATTGTAAAGTACAAGCTAAAATAAAATAATTTACTTTCTCTTAATCACCTTCTGTCTATATGCAGTAGAAATTTTTGTGATTGTTTTCTTAAGCCAGTTATATAACATTCATGAAGCTATCACCCACAGATTCATTCCTGCGTAACTTACGTGGGACAAGGTCATATCATAGCTATCTCTAAGCTGACACTTCAATTGCATTTTCACAATTTTCAGGAAGAGCCAAAGAAAATTAAAAAACCAAAAGTTGAAATTAGAGAGCCTAGTGAGGAGGAAGAAGTAGTTGTATCTATCGAAAAACCACCAGCAGCTGAGCCTACATATACAACATGGAAGAGAGCCAGGATATTCCCCATGATTTTTAAGAAAGTTAGAGGATTAGCTGATAAAAGAGGAATCGTTGACCTTGAGGGTGAAGAGTGGCAGAGACGCCTTGAGGAAGACGATAAAGATTATTTGAAACTCACTCTGGACCAAGAGGAAGCAACAGAAAGCACTGTAGAATCAGAGGAGGAATCCTCCAGTGACTATACTGAATACAGTGAAGAAGAGTCTGAGTTCAGTGAGTCTGAGACTACAGAAGAGGAATCTGAGTCAGAGACACCCTCTGAGGCGGAGGAGAGTTCTACCCCTGAATCAGAAGAATCTGAATCCACAGAGTCAGAAGGAGAAAAAGCAAGGAAAAACATTGTGCTTGCAAGAAGAAGGCCCATTGTTGAGGAGGTCAAGGAAGTCAAGGATAGGAAAGAGGAGCCACAAGAAGAACAAAAAGAACTTAAGGTGGAAGAAGAAGAACACTCAGAAGAAGAGGAAAGTGGACCTGTCCCTGTGGAAGAAAGTACAGACCTTGAAGCTCAAGATGTCCCTGAAGAAGGCAGTGCAGAATCAGCTTCGGTGGAAGGAGGTGTGGAAAGTGAGGAGGAATCAGAATCAGGTAGTAGTAGCAGTAGTAGCGAAAGTCAGTCTGGAGGTCCATGGGGCTATCAGGTGCCAGCGTATGACAGAAGCAAGAATGCAAACCAAAAGAAGTCGCCAGGAGCAAACTCTGAAGGTTACAACACAGCACTTTAAAAGAGATCACAGTAGGTGGGAGTTTTGCTGTGATGAATGCTCTCGTGTGCAGTGCCTTCTGTGTGTTCTCCAAAGTGACACTTGAAAGGGAGGAAATTGATCATGATTTTGATATGACTTATGATCAGAAGCATGCCAGAAAAGTGAATATATATGCTGTCCAAATCGATTTGTATATTAGACTGTATTAGAGTAAAACTGACTAATCCTTCCTATATTAGTAAATCAGAACACATGCAATCAGCTAATCAATATTTAATATTTACTGGTAGGATTTTTGTTAATGCAATGTGGCACTATGTATTATCAGTGACACTCTGTCTACTGGAATGGATGGCATATATATATACACACACACTAATATATATGTTTTTATATCATCTTTCAAAATAAATACTAAGACAAGATTCAACAAATTATATCTTTAACAGTTTACTTTTGTATATATGTACATTTCAACTGGCAAAGGTATTATAAAAATTATGAACATCTTCAAATAAGTTTGTATCTGCAACTCCAAATATTAGGAGTTCAATTAAATAACATTTTCAATTAAAAATTATTACAGCTTAATTTCTGTTTATTATAAGCTACAGTGGATTTAAAAATAAATGTAACAGTTATAAATTTTTTTCTAGGTAAATAAACTATAATTTTGAAATATAGTTCTGAAAATCAGAATGCATGCAATGTGTTGATAGTTCATATATTCCAAAAATGCAATACTATTTGAGAAAAACACAGTATTGCTTAACCCTTGCTTCTTGCTATTTTTAATGTTGCTTGGTAAAAGTCAAATGAATTTGTGAAAATGTCCAGTTGCTTACAAAAGGAAAGTTTAGTATAATTAGCTTTCAGTTTTGTGTATTACTAGGTAAATGATGCAGACTGAGAAGATATTTTCCTTTAAGTTAGTGTATTTAATTGGACAACCCAGAAAACCAGGATACATCAAGTAAATAAATGCATTAAATTATACATCAAGTAAATAAATAAAGTCAAGTAAATAAATGCATCAAATTATACAAAATGCATTAAATTATACAAAAGTTTTGGCTAACTAGAGAAAACATTAAAAATTAGAATCATGTGGTTTAAAAATATTTTTAAAATATTGGGAATAGAAGCATTACTATGAACAGAATATACTAAAACCGTTCATTCCTTTCAATTTAACTTTCCTGAATAGTATAGCAGCTGTCAAATAGTGGATCAGCTCCTTAAATAAAAGTAATACATTTTTTTCCATGTGGATCGGCAATTTGATCTAAAAGAATACATGTGTTTCCGGAAATGTCTGCTTTCCAACCCAACAATACATTTTTCAAACATTAATAAGCCCTGAAGCCAATAAAGGATTGGTGAAAAGAAATGTATGTTAATAAAGACTGGCTTCCTTCTCTCTCTCTTGAGTGATTTACCTTTGATAGCTTTCTAAATGTCATGGCTTTGGATTTCACAGGCAATGTAATTGTTGCCTTTTTAATTTCTTTGATAGTGACTCACATATTTTTGTTTATTTTGTCAGTGGGCAAGAAAAAGAATGATCAAGTTAGTTGTAGATCGAGAGTATGAAACCAGCTCAACTGGAGAAGACAGCGCTCCTGAATGTCAGAGACACCGTCTTCACCATCCTAGTATCCACAGTAATATCAATGGCAATATATATATCGCACAGAATGGTTCTGTGGTGAGAACCCGCCGTGCCTGCCTCACGGACAACTTAAAAGTTGCTTCCCCTGTTCGATTGGGAAGGCACTTTAAGAAACTAGACAAGTTGGCAGTGACACATGAGGAGAATGTGCCTCTGAACACATTATCAAAGGGGCCATTTTCTACTGAGAAAATGAATGCAAGACCAACTCTGGTTACATTTGCGCCTTGCCCTGTGGGGACTGACAATACAGCGGTGAAGACACTAGGGAACAGGCTGAAAAGCACAGTTGAACAGGAGTCCATGATTGACAGTAAGAACATCAAGGAGGCTTTGGAATTTCATAGTGACCACACACAGTCCGATGATGAAGAGCTTTGGATGGGTCCCTGGAATAACCTCCATATACCAATGACAAAACTGTGACCAATTTTTTTAAAAGATATTTTAATTTTTACTTCCGTTTTTAATAAACCGTGCTTTTTATTGTCACTGAGAAGACAATGTATGGAATTTATATCGTGCACACAAGCTAAAACTTTGAACAATATGCTTTAAAATTTTAAAAGAGACAGATTTGCATCCATATTGTTATCAATTAATTGTTTTTTCCAGAAAATCCTTTGGACATACTTTCACTAAATAACCTATCGTTTAAACATTTAGCTGTTTTGTTGGGTCTTGAATTTTTTTTTTGTTTTAATAAACAAGAAATAATTACTAAGTAATTTATATTTTATTGATTAATATAGATTATGCTTCATTTCTAGCTCCACAAAACCTTTTTAGTACATGTAATTTTATTTTCCATAGCCAAAAGGGCAAAAAGGAAGTAGAGGATATTTACAGGCAATGAGTTTATACAGCTGCTGTCTACACTGCCCTCATTTTTAAAATGAAATGAAAGCTAGAATTGCAAAGTAAAGTAAATGAGGGAATCACCTGTAAATTATTTTAAATCATGAGCTTGTTTTCTTTATTGTCCAGTATAAAGGGTTTCACATTTTACCATAAATACATTTATATCTTGACCCTTTAGGAAACCACTTGAAGTCATATGTCTTTTTATCAATATTATTTACAATATTCCCTGATCCCTCTATCTCATATCAAATATGGTAGATAATTAAGTTTAATCACTCGAAGTTAAATAATTGTTTGGAGCAACATGGGAATCTCACCATTAGCAAAGCTTTTAGGGAAGTGAGAAAGGTTCTAGTAAACAATAATGCATCTAGAATGACAATTTCATAATGGAAGACATGATGAGAATAGGGAAGTCTCCCATTAATGTCACTAGACTTTAATAGTTTGTAAACCCAGCATATCAGAGTAAAGGAATTTGGCAGGGTCGAAATTTATATAATATAGGAAGCCTATAAAGGCTATGAATTCATAACTTCAAATGTTGTGTTTAACTTCTTCCATTTTCAGTTTATTTATAGAATTTTTTAATGCACATATTTATGTGCCTAAAATCCAGAACCAGGAAATCATTACCTGGGCATTTTTTAAAATCAAAGAACATAGTCTTGATTTTTTACCATTGAACAAAGCACAGTGTTTCATCATAAATAGAAATGAAAACAGAATTTCCTTTAAAAAACTTGCCTTGTGTGTTGCTTATTTTCCAGATGTAAAAAGAATGAAACAATATAGATTAAGAGAATTCAGCATTCTATTGAATATTACTTAGTATGATATAGATGTAGCTCACTTCAAATTTTGCACAGTATTGACCAAGTTCAGGTTTTAATGAAATTTCCTCATGCATGCTTAATATATGGTTGAAGGATTGAAAAATGCACTATTATTTATTTCCCCTTACATGTTTCACATCTTAAAAATTGTTTATTATTATGCTATTTCCTTATTTCCAAAGTGAATGAATTGTATTAATATAAACTTGCCAACTTGTAAGAGTAGTATATTTTTACTTCAGATTTCCAAGAAAATATTTGAGATCAAATACAGTAACATCTCATCTGCCTTATTTTATTGAAAATTAATGCATTCCATACCCTTGGAAAAAAAACAAAAAACAAAAAACAAAAAAAAACCTAGTGGCATCAGCTAGGAGATTAGAAACATAGAATCATGACCATACTTCCTAGTCTACCAAACAAGCATCCACATTTTCAAAAGATCCTAAGGTGGTTTATATGCATATTAAATTTTGGAAGCAATGAAGTCTGGGGCTTATTCCTTTAAGCACCAAAGCCAGGGTTTTTAGTATAGGATACTTTGTATAGGAATTAGATTGAGCATGTACTTCTCTACTAATTCAATCAGAGGTCATCAAATATAATTTATTATTATCTTGATACCCCCAGATCATCTCAGTCAGCATCCCATGATACTCTCTCTATATACAGCTTCATATTGTGTTTTTGTCCTTTGATTTCTGGCTGTGACATTTAACTTATTCTGTTATTGTGCCTTTCTCACAGTTTTTTTTCTTTCAGTTTACAGCTTCTAGTATCCTGGTGGGAAAGTTTGTGTTTTTGTTTGTTTTCTTACTGTTGAAAAATCATGAAGCTTAAGATGGGAATTAGGTACATGGATTCAAGCAAATGTTTTGCGACTCTTAGATGCTTTCTTTGGTTACCAGTAAATTTGGAAATCTGATGTTGGTGGAAGTCTCATGGCCTGATATATGAGATGTCACTGTATTTTAAACTACATTTTTTATGAGAAAATATGCAAAATTTTACAAACCACTTAGCATACACATTTCAGTAATTTAAACTTGATTATTTCCTTATAAACAATCATGAAGTCAATCTATTACTTAATGGAGATAGCATAAAGAGAAGCAGAATTTACACAGAGCAACCAAACCAAATATTTGGTCAGTATATTTTGGGTAGACGAGCAGCAAAATTATTACTAACTAAATAAATCCGAATCAATTTAATAGTTACTTTAATAGAAATTTCACTAGTCTATAAATCCCTGACTCAGGATTAAAACTGTGGAACCCAGAAGAAATACCCAAGTGTGTTTAATCTTAAGAATACTTCATATAAATAATGTTTCAATATTTATAAAGAAATTGGTTGTTATTTTTCCTAGAAAGATGTAGGAAGGTTTCCTTGTGGTTCTCAATCATCACTAGCTTCAGTCAGGCAGAAGAAACAGCAGGTCTTGGCTAATCAAGATGAGAACAGATGATGTAAAGACTAATATTGCAACCTGTTGATTTTAGGTCTTGTGGGCATTAAGAGAAAGCAGAGGAAGAATGAGAAAATATAGTCAGAGTGACATAGGACATTTGTGACAATGACCATCGAATCACAGATGTTAATCTCCCTCTCTCAATTTGTCTTTTTCACTAATTACAGACTCTGAGAGTTGTAATAGAATCGCAACTGTAGGTTGGCCAAAACTATCTTTTTAAAATACAGAGAAAAGTTTGCCTTGAATTTTATATGTGATATGTCATTTATGTTATTATACCACATTGTTCACAGGGATGTTAAAACGTATTATTTACTTAAGTGGTTGTTCCAAAGGTGATTCAGTAGTTACTATAAAATATTGTTTAAAAACATTTTTATATCATAGAGCCAGAAGTAACTGAATATTGACTCTCAAGGGAAGACATTTTCTTTCTTTTATTTCATGAGCTTTGATTTTTCTCTTTCTCTGCTTCACCTTCTTCGTTTTATACCATAAGTGAGATTTATATACCACTTGAATTTAATTAGTAAAATAGGCAAAAAGTGCTAATAATCTATTCTCAGGGCAGATGCCTATTGGTGCCTGCAAATTACATAGCGATAAGGCTGAGGGATAGGTTCAAAATAATACTGAGTACTTACACATTTTATTGATAGTTTCTTTCTATTCCCAAATGGTATGTGAAATTTTTGTTCTAATTTTTTTATTGGTTTTCAGTAGTTAACTCTGATCTTTATCATAAGAATCTTTAGTTATAGATTGGTATTTTTTTCATTGCAATCTACTTTAAATTTTTGGTCAGTTAAGCACATGTATGGAAGATTCAAACATTGTCTATAGTTTGAAAAATCTATCGACACCTTCACTGCTTTCCAATTTCTTTATCCAAAACCTGTTCTTCCTTAACAAATATTATGTTACTGTATGAAGAATCTGAATTAGAAGTTTTAAGTTAAAATGCATTGTTATTCACTACACAATGTTTCAAAAATAAATTTTCATTTGAAAAGATGATTTCTCATTACTCTGTCAGGTGGGGATAAAAATCAGTAACTATTTTCACATTTATATGTTGAGTATTTCAGCCTGATAATAAAAGCCTGCTCTGCAACCTCTTATCTTAGAACAATGTGGAGGAAAGAAGTGTATTTTAAAACTTCTACCCAATCTTTTCTCATTTCAGTCATGTACTCATGCCACCAAGTTCTGAGAAGAGTGGAAACTGTGTTTCCTAACATACCACCTATTCATTTATATTTTAAAAATGTAATTACATAAACATTAAGGTTTTCACATATGATCAGTTTATTATGTTTATAGAAATGCTAAATGACAGCGTAAATGTGGCAAGAAGCAGAGTCAACATGAAGTTATATTCTGCATTTTAACATGGTTGAGTCTGACATTTCAGAGACTCATAATTTAACTCTCTCTATCCCCAGCTCCCACCCTCTATCTGTCTCCTTCTCTGTTAAAATATGCTCCTATTTCTCTGGTCACATGCAGCTTCTTGACTTTCTAATGCAGTTGATGATATAATAATTTCAATTGTCTTTTATCTCAAATAATCAGGAATGAGAGAAATAAATTTTCTAAAACAGCCAACTTGGACATAGACGGAATTCTTGGTCCATTGCATTTTTTCTCTGCAATTGTAGAACAGAATTTTATGTATCTATGTATTTCCAGTACCCAGCATACCTACTTGCATAAACAACGCTGCTGAGAACAATATTGCATTAAATAGAATGAATTAATTCTAGCCCTATCACCATGTAACCTTTGGCACATCATTTTGTAATTTATCCTTATATAAAAATTGTAAAATGGTAATAATATCCACTTCAATTAAGAGATGAAATCAGATATTTAATCTGAATATATTGTGATTGCTATAAATATATATGTACAGAATAAAAGATTACAAAATTGCCTTCATGTTCTTCTCCACAGATTTAGCCAGATTCTAATATTTTCTGGCAAAATGCCAGTGTAAATTTTATTGACCTACCTTACATAGTAGATATTTTAAGTTATAAGAAAATACAATATCTTCCCCATGCTAATACATGTATATGTTTTTAAAGAGAAGTAAAATAACCCTGTAGTACTTTTTGTCTTTTGAATTGGCCTATTGCACAGTTTAAAATTTTAAAATGCAAACATTGTTAAAAAGAGCACCACACAAAATCGTGGCTACACTGAAGACTGTTCAGCAGCTTCATGTCTGTGAATGCAAGGAAATACTTAGAAGTCTGTCCTAAAATATGTCATATTTCAATTTAAGTACTTACCCTAAATATGCCTTTAATGTAGAGTAATTGCTGAATTAACACTGGCTCTTTTGGATTTGTTGTAAAAGAGGCTAGGTTTATTTCAAAATCTAGACCATGCTTACCTGTTCTTTCTCTCTAATCCCAGCATCATTATTTGCATATATAAGCCTACTGACAAAAGCTGATTTTAAAATATCAGTGTCTATAACTTTGTATGTATCCCCTTTGTTTTCTATTCCCCATCAAATTTCTTTACCTTGCCATCTTCTATAAAAGACTCTGAATTTTCTAACCTTGTAAAAATATCAGTTATAGTCCAATGAGAAGAAAAGGGGGCATTTTAGCTAGCTAAAGTATATGTACATGATGTAAATCAATATCTACTTATATTTAAATTACTTTAGGTACAAAAACATTTAAATTCACAGAAATAAAACAGTATATCAATGTCAACATTGATTTTAGGGACTCTTACATGTCATATTTTATTTATCCTATTGAATTAACATCAATATAGACGCCACATCTTTTCTCCAGAGGTACAAACACTCATTCACATACTATTAAGACAGTTTGGGGTCTTTCTGAGTGATGATGGCTAAACAGGTAGCCTAAAGGTATATATTCTGATGGAACAAACGTTTGCCTTTTAAAAGTAAATCATGCATACCATAAGACTGTTAAAATCAATATGGAAAGCCTTATTTACACTAACATGTATAGTTGAGCTATCATAACTATAACTTAGATTGTGGAGTAATAAGTATAGGCTAAAAAGTATCTATATTGCATCATTAGGTTAATATCAGATTCCTGTTACTGGGAGAAAAGTTTACCCAAAGAACCATTATCCTTGACATCAAGGAAGACATAATTTGTCTAAGCTACCAACATGTCATTAACGCGTCATTTTCCAATGTTAGTAACTACAGGGGGGCTTAAAGGATAAATCTTGGCCTCTAGTAATTCCTTTGTTACCATACTACGTTGATCACACCCCAGCCTTTTTTATTTAATTTTCATAACTACAAAATTAGTTTGGCTATCAGTATCCTAGGGCCTTTTTTAGCAGAAGCTGAAATAATGGACACAATATTCCCTTGAAAACAGCACTGCAACTGTGGTTTACAGAACCAGTTGCTGTGCCCATCTCATGCCTGTGCTACTTATTTAGACCCCATTTCAGAACAAAAAGGTCTTAGGGTGATTTACGAAACTGCATACACTACAAAAGAAGAAGTAAAGGTGAAAGAATTAGACAAAAGGAAAATAGAGAAGAGTAAACGTGGGGCTTGGGTTAGCATTCACACTTATGCCCTCATGGTTCCATACCTTAAATATTTAGGTTACAAATACAGCTCTAATCTCCCAGACATCAGATCAAAAAAGGAAAACAGGATTAGTTACAGAATTCATAGTGTGCATAAAGTTAGAAACAATTAATGATGAAAAGTCAGCTTTGCCCGCTACCAAGACCTGAGGGAAATTTTTCCTAAGGGTCTTTATTAAAAGTATGCTATAATATATATTGGCTTAGTAGCAGTCAAATTTTATTTCTTTGCTTCTTGTTTCTGCTTGCATAGCTTGCAAACATCAGCCTTTCCTCCAGGAGATCTTCAAGTGTTTGACTCTATCATCCTATTATCAACACCTCTTACAATGACTGCTGAAAGGGTAGATTGCCAGAATATTTTCTACTCTCACTAGCATTCTTTCTTGCCAAAAGATTTATATTAATCCTATTTAATTAAGTTACCAAAGGCCAGGTTGTAAAGGTCTGCACAGTTATATAACTGTGCTGTTTGCTGATGATAGTGTATGTAAATGCAGACCTATTTCTTCAGAATGCAGATTTTTTTTTTTTTTCCCTTGAAGTTCTAGCCTGACTATAGGGAACTTTTTTTTAGAGAAATGAAACTGTCTTTTATAAAGTAGGCAAAAATATGAAGAATATAGCATCACCTTAATTGCTTGCCTAATTTAGCTTAATTACACTCACCATAGTATCATTTTATATAAATACTTATATATTTGTATGATAGACATATTATCTTCATAGATGTGCTGATAAACCTGCTCTCCAGAAGAACAAAACAAAACAATAACAAACAAAGATTTGTTATGTTTTCAGATTTCCATGATACAAATACACCCACCATGGTCAATTTCAAGCCACTGATGGGCCTAATAGCCAGTTTGCCAAATTCTTGGAAAATTTCAACATTGGTTCTTGCAAGCCAGTATAGACTTGGCTTACATGTGTTGTACTAGTGCAGTTATTGAGAGTAACTACTTTCATTCTCAAAAAAGGAAGCAGAAACTTTCTCTGGAAATCAAAAATGTCTTGGCTGGGTGTGGTGGCTCATGCATTTTGGAGAGGTCAAGGAGGGAGAATTTTTTGTGTCCAGAAATTTGAGATTAGCTTGGGCAATACAGCAAGAACCTGTATCTACAAGAAAAAAAAAGTTAGCAAGGCATGGTGGCACATGCCTGTAGTCTCAGCTACTTGGGAGGATGAGGCAGGAGGATCATCACTGGAAACAAAGATTGTGAGGTTACAGTGAGCTATGCTCATGCCACTGCACTCAGTCTGGGTGACAGAGGGAGATTCTTTCTAAAAAGAAGAAAGAGAAGAAGAAAGAAGAAAGAAAGGAAAGAAAGAAGAAAGAAAGAAAGAAGGAAAGAAAGAAAGAAAGAAAGAAAGAAAGAAAGAAAGAAGGAAGGAGAAAGAGAAAGAAAGAAAGAGAAAGAAAGAGAGAAAGAAAGAAAGAAAGAAAGAGAAAGAAAGAAAGTCTTCACAAAAGGGCTGATGCCTAAAGGACAACAGAAAGTGCTCAAAGAGACAAGTTTTTCCATACAATGGGAAAAGAGAAGAGGCCAAGAGAATTCAGTAAGATGCCCCTTAAGCAGAAAGGCCATTTTGTGCAAAGGCCAGAAATGTAAGGGAATTAAGATACATATTTAAAGAAAACTACCAATAATTCAGTTTCACATTTTCATAAAATGCAATTGCATGGTGTGGGGTTAGGAAATAGAAAAATAAACCTATGTTTTAGGCAAGAACTAAATTACTAATAAACCTATTTCTATCTTATCACATAGACAATTTGCAATCACTTCAAACAAATCTAAACAAGAGAGAAGAGCACTTAAATGCTTATATAAGATGAAAGGCAGACTTCATAATGAAAAGAATATAAGGAATAGAAAGAGGAGAAAATTTCAGCATAGAAGGCCTGGATTCAAGCTTTAGTTCACCAATGAATGTATTAATGGACCTTTCTATTGTTAAGTCCAAGGACCATTTCTTAATGTTATTTATGTACTCTTCATTTTTTTTTAAAGTTAGCACCACCTATTCTTATACCGTGGAGTTCTCCTCTTTCTCATCTCTCACCATCTTCAGGACTTACACAATCTTCTCATATCCTCTTGTTCATTTTGATACCGTAAGAAAAAAATGAGCTTAAATAATATTTTGAAAATATTAAATTAAAGAAGGTTTCATGCATGTGTGATTCATATTTTCTCACAGTCATGCCACCTAACCACCTAACAATGAAGAAACACAGCGTAGCGATTAAGCTTTGATTTGAGCAAGATCGTACGGGTCCAAATCCTGGCTTTGCTACTACCTAGCTAAATCCTTTATCTGTAAACTGATAATAATAATAGTCCTTATCCTGTGGGCTATTGCGAGGATTAAGTTAGTTAATTTTTGTAAAGCTTTTCAAACAACTCTTGCATATAATAGACGCTACATAAGTAAAACAGAAATGTGCAGGGGGAAAATCACTTCAAGAAAGAAAGGGGTTTGGGTGCAGTGGCTCAGGCCTATCTACAAGGGAGGCTGAAGAGGGAGGATCCCTTGAGCCCAGAAATCGGTGGCTGCTATGAGTCTTGTTCATGCCACTGCACTTTAGCCTGGGTGACAGAGTGAGACTCCAATTCTGAAAAAGAATAGGAAACAGAAAACCTGCTTATTCCATCTTTGGGTAGATTGTGAGAAGGAGAGAAGGAGAAAGTGGTGACATGTATGCACTGTTATTTTCCCTCTCCTTTTCACCCTTGCCCCCACATCTCTGAATGGTGAAAGACAGAAGTTTTTCATCTGAGTCCCTGTTTAAGACATTGAGGACCTTTTCTTTGTGGGGGGGGGGGGGGGGGGTGGGAGGGGGGTGTCATGCCAACCTGGACAGGCTAGTCAGAGTATAAACAGTAACTATATAGGCAGACAGAAGCCAGAGTTTATCTCCTGGGAATCTACCCTCAATCTCACATTATATGGAAGATGTACAGATGTTTGCACAAATTCTGTGCATGAATGTGGAAGAGGTGAGAACGTGCAAGGTGTGACCTTAGTAGGCTTTGAGTTAGGTCTGTATGGAAAGGCTCAAGTCTTACAAGGAGAAATTGGGAATGGACAAATGTTGCAGAGAGACTTCCAGGGTATAACTAGTACCAGCAGGAGCTGCAGCCATCCTGAGTCAACAGGGAAGACCACAGTATCCAGACCAAGCTGAAAGAACATGTCACAAGTTCACTATCTGAAGACTGTAACGTCATATGTGTGCAGGTAGAGCAGTGGTCAGAGGACCACAGAAAGCATCATCAGAAGTCAGCAAGAACCTGGAGAGCAGCAATAACTACACTTGCATTTAAGATCCTATTCCTACATTATTGTGAACAAAAAGTGAGCAGCTCTGCAGTATATTCAGACACCATCTTGGATTGCAAAAGGTTGGGAGGGAGGAGCTGAGTATCTAAGCACTTACTAAAAGGTGGACTATTTAAACCAGAAAATATTGATATCTTGTTAATTGAAATGTTTACGTCTTTTCTCTGAGCATCTGGATAGTGGATTTTGGCAAGGTTTAAATCAACTATAAAAAAAATAAAGACACTTTTCCTTTTCCCATGTCTGCTATAGCAATCTTGGGAGAGAGGATAGCTGTTTTTCACTCTATTTGTTTCTGTTAAATAGACTTGAAGACTTTCGAAGATTGTTACCATGTTATAATTATCTTAGGGTCCTTATACGTGTTCCAATTTTGTAATTCTGATTGATATCATGACACAATATAATTATAGGCCTCTTCCTGCTCTTATTCACACAATCTTTTCTCTTTCTCCTTCAGAGAAGTACGTATCTCAGAAAGTAAGCTCAAATATACAATTAACATGAACCCGAGAGTCAGATCATTTGCATCCTGACAACTTCCAAAGTGATAGATTTGTCACAGTGAATTTCATATTTATTTTTTTGGTGTTTGGAATATAGCTTTAACTGGAACAATAAAAACCTCCACGGAGCTTATAGTTTGCTCCAGTATTCAAATAGTATTAAATATTCTGAAGGACATAAAGACAAACAGATATATTTTACCAGTGCAAGATGGGACCTCCCTCCCTGCTTTTTAGGTTTCAGTTATCAAATCAGGTGATATCCAATAAAACTCTTAATAAACTGTGAAGTGATATGCCAATTGCTATAAATAAAGATAAGTAAATACATCACCACACATTTTTCTGGGGTGTTATTAACATGTACTGCTATTACTGAAAACGTCAACTGAAATCTCTCTCCTGAGATCAACTGCCATATAGTGCGCAACATGGGCTGGCAATCTATCCCAACTCACTTGGGATCGTCTGAGTTTATGTCAATTGCTATTAATAACGATGCACAAGCATTCATTTCACTTTAAAATATACTCATTTGAATGATAGATAAATTATGTAGTCACTCTATCAATTGGAATTTCCTCTTAAAATTGCACAGAAACTTCAAATTCAGCAGTCTATTTTATCCCTTTCACTCAAATCCTATCAAGCTTGTTATCACTCATTTGTATCCTAGACCCTTTAATGGCTCTACCCTCCTCTAAGGCAGCTACACTTTTCTCACACTGCTTCTTCTGCTTTACCTCCCTTTCCATGCCATTAACAGGCAACTTGCCCTGTTTATCTTTCTTTAATATACCCCCTAGAGGAGTAGTTTTTCCATTTCTGCAGTTTCATCCCCAGCCCAAGACTTCAACATCTCTGCTCAAGGCTAGTCTAATGGATTTTTAATGGAGATTCTTTATTCCGGCCTTTTTATTTATTAAAAAATGAGTTGTAATGCTGCTACAGTAATCTTAATGGAATATAAATGTATCACCTAAAGTCATTTTTAAAGACTTTCTTTTTTCTCATAAAGAATACAATTAATATCCTGTAGTATTTAACAACTTCTAAAATATAGCTCAACCTATCTTTCTAGACATATATCCCATCTTAATATATAGACAGGTTTCCTCCAAAAATACCAGAAAAAATCTTTCCAGAGAGTGTAAGATATGAGAACATTTGAGAGATTTTGCTCAGTCGTTAGTTGGGCAATCATAATTTCTATTAATTAAAAAAGGTTTTGCCTTAGAAATTTCTAGTCTCAAATTCTCATTGTGAATTGAAATTTCTCATGCCTAGAGTGCTGCATAGAAGCAGCAAGATTTCATTTAAGTCAAAGATCCTGTAGGCCAGGATCATGGATGACTCAGTGGTATTAAATTGATAAGGCAATGATCAAAGCATTCATTCACTTTCATATTTGCATTTGACAAAATTAAAAAATCTCTACAGCCTCTGTGTTCTCAGGGTTGGCACTGCAGGCTGCAAGGAAGAGAATATACATTGGGAAAAGGAGGTTAAAAAAAGAGACTTCTGGGCCACAACGCTTGAAAGAATTTGAAGGTATGCCGAGGATGAGGTGGCATCCATCCAGGGGGACCAAAAAGGCCTTTTAAGCCCCAGCCATCTTTCTGAAGCTAATCTCCGCCTCCACCAACCAACCCTTATTCAGTAGCTTCTGCCTATATTCTTCTTGCTAAGCCAGGGCATAGCATACTATCTTGGCAACTATTTTAGCCCCCTGACACAAGGGACATATAAATCCCCATTAGAAAAAAAGAAACAGTGCCTGAATCCAGCTGATGGGTGAATGGAGGCCTCTAGGTTAATTCAGCACATTATTGTGCAGAAACATATAACTGATATTAATGTGCCTTATTATGATTCTACTGTACATATTCATAAAGAATCAAAGGAGATAGTTCTGTTCAGGGACTGTGCATGTGGAGTGGTGATTCTTGCTCTCTTTCATGCAGTCTAACAAAATAATAGAAAATCCCAGAAGAAGAAGGAAAGAACAACTTTTATTGAAGACTTGGTAGCTCCTGAGTCTTCAAGGTTGTTTTTCAATACAGCAGTGCCACCAACCTGATGTAGGTATGATGTGTTATCTGTCCATTTCCTTCCTTCCTTCCTTCCTTCCTTCCTTCCTTCCTTCCTTCCTTCCTTCCTTCCTTCCTTCC
>NW_022166122.1:0-2364 GCF_008728515.1 Papio anubis | reverse complement strand
TTCCTTCCTTCCTTCCTTCCTTCCTTCCTTCCTTCCTTCCTTCCTTCCTTCCTTCCTTCCTTCCTTCCTTCCTTCCTTCCTTCTTTCTTTCCTGTCTTGCAAATGCCTTGTTGCTTTCTGTCTTAATATCTCCACACAGAATCAATGACTAGCAAAAATGGTCCAGTTGGACTTGCTTAGTCAAATGAAAATGGTATACCCAATTGCAAGGTCCTAGTGCCATCTTAGTTTTACACAAAGGAGTAAAACAACTACCTACTTGGGGGAAATCTTATCTCCTTCTCCCATAGGAAATGAAGCCCCTGGTTCAATTAAGCCTTCAGTTCACATAGATTCCCCTAAATATGTGGACAGACATGGTTTACTGAAATTTGGGTAAGTTGAAAACCCAATTGTGTCCACTGGTCTGTCCACATTCAGTGCCAGCTATGCAGAATTGAAAATTAAGTTAAGCACTCAGTTCAGTGGGTAGAACTCAATTTCACACTCATAGCTCTAGCCAATACTTTACAGGACTAGCTATACTATTTTTGCTGACTTTTGAGCAGGAAGATTATAGGCTAGAAGGTAAAAGACATCCCTCTGTGGTACCGTAAATTGTGGAAGCAATTGTACCACTGATCAGATTTCCTAGCTAACTAATGTAAGATCCTCGTAGTATGATTCCATTTTCTGATGGGTTGCACTCCTGATATAGACACATGTTATACTTGACTCTTGTCTAGAGTTTCTCCATTTGTCTCATTGTAAAGGAGGTCACAGTGCATGGGGCATAACGCCTATAGACATCTGGAATTGCTGAGCATTAGGATGAAAATATTTCTAATTCTACCTCTTTCATCTCCTCTTGATTCATATACTTTAACAAGATAGTTTGCTCACTAAATATGGCTGTCCTCCCTAAAAAGTGTCAACATCTCTTGGCTGTTTTCTGAAAAACAGAACAAAAGAGTTATGGTGGGGGATACATAAATCTATTTTAAATTTTGGAATTTTGTGTTGACAATTCTTAGATTGTCAACCTCAGGCCAGCTTGGTTTTATAAATTTCGCATGGCAGCATGAACAAAAGCAGCCTGGAAGATTCTAATTTAGTTCTAATTCATTCATATGGATTAAAAATATTCTTGTCCTTCTTGATCCTGACCCTTTCAGATGAAAAATCTGGGTGCAAATAGGAGGTAATTAGAGGAAAAGTGAAATTATTGGTACTAAAAAGGAACACACCAATTTTGTGATGGTGGAGGGAGGGCAACAACCTTAGTGCCTGAGGTTGGATCCAAGGGGTTAAAAGGGGACTGGGATGGACACCACTGCCTGATCAAACTGCAACTCCATCTGCCAGTGTGACTTGCTGCTGGGATTGTAACCTGTCCATGTGCCACAAAAACAGAAGACTGCATGTGAACATAGCTGGTCTTAAATTTTTCTGCTCTTCCTGAAACAATACCTGACAGTCAAGTCTGCAACCTCCTGTTGATACTGCCTGTGTTTTTTCATCAATCCAGTGTGCTGGTGGTCCAAATCACATTTTGCAACAAATCCCAGTTACTTGTGCTCCTTTTTGTTCTGTGTTTCTATGTGGGTGAACTGGCAGCCACAGAATCACTCCCTTAAACTGGGATTCTTTGTCATCCATTTATTGTCCTCTTAATTGTTGTCAGTGACACCAAAGTTTGGCAGATTAATCTAAATTTCTTTGCACAGGTCACGTCTGATATAGTCTGGGTTTAAACGATGTCTTAGCTATCTAAGATGAGACCTCCTGATCCCTTCTTAAATTTATTCACAGTTGGCTAAGTCTAGCTTCCTTGGGGGTGGTGTATAATTGCAGGCAAAACTACAGGTTGGCCTCATCATGATGCATGGAATTCAGTTGAGAGTAGCCTTAATTAAGTGCTATAAGAAAGATTTAGTCCTAGCCTCTGTCAGACAGATTAATTAGAATGGTCAACGAAGTGGCATAATCCTTGGTTTTTGTTTCCAGCCAAGAACATACTAGGAAGGCATAAGAATATATTATTGAGAAAGGAAATCCACCAAAGTTCCTGAACATCCCTCAAAACTGCTCCCTGCACCCCAACCCTTGGAAATGGCCCAAGAGAACAGTCATCAGGACCTTGCATTCCTCCAGTGTCCCCTCTAAACCTATTTTATAACAGAGTGCTTCCAATGAGACACCTCCTTGTGAATACCTTTTGCCAGTGCTCCCTAGAGAGAAGATTAAACAGAGAGTTTCAGATTGCAAATCTCTAGCAGATATTGACAATGTGCCATCATATGTGTTCTTTGTCATTAGGGAGTCAAGATCCTGCCTTACCCAACATGATCTGGATCTCAGAACTGAGGAGAGGGGTCTTCCTTG
>NW_022166121.1:300000-385559 GCF_008728515.1 Papio anubis | reverse complement strand
CCATCTCAAAAAAAAAAAAAAAAAAAAAATAAAATAAAATAAAATACTACTATATATACTGTGATTGTATTATTACTAGTTTGGAAGTAGATATGAGAGAGGTTAGGAGAGAAGCAGAGTGGGGAGGATGTTGTAGGGAAAAAGAAACTACAATGAAAGGAGCAGAGAGGTAGAGGCCTGAAGTGAAGGAGAGAAACATGTTTGGAGAATCTCTTAATTCCCTTGGGTTAGCCCTAGAGTTGATAACTGCATCTAATGTCATTTTGTTGAGCATATGTGGGTTCATTATGGGTTTTTTATCCCCATCTGCTTTTAAAAATTTTCAAACATACAGAAAGGTTGAGAGAATAATGTACAGAATATACAGATTAATAAATGTTAATGTGATAATTTCATATCTTTATATACTTTTTCCTTGCTATACCATTTGAAAATAAGTTTTGGAATATATAGCACATACATATATCTTAATGTGTTTTGGAATATATACTTTATGTATAATCTTAAAAATCTTTTATATTGTTTTGACCACTAACAAATACCCTGACTATGTTGTACTGCCTATTTTTTGTTTGTTTGTTTTGTTTTGTTTTTGTTTTTGTTTGAGATGGAGTCTTGCTCTGTCACCCAGGCTGGAGTGCAGTGGTGCAGTCTCGGCTCTGGGTTCACGCTATTCTGCTGCCTCAGCCTCCCCAGTAGCTGGGACTATAGGCTCACGCTGCCACACCCAGCTAATTTTTTTTGTATTTTTAGTAGAGACGGGGTTTCACCGTGTTAACCAGGATGGTCTTGATCTCCTGACCTCGTGATCCGCCCGCCTCGGCCTCCCAAAGTGCTGGGATTACAGGCACGAGCCACCACGCCCGGCCTGTTTTGTTTGTTTTTATTCGAGATGGAGTCTCGCTCTGTTGCCTAGGCTGGAGTGCAATGGCATGATCTTGGCTCACTGCAGCCCCCACCTCCTGGGTTCAAGCAGTTCTCTGCTTCAGCCTCCTGTGGAGCTGGGATTACAGGCGCCTGCCACCATGCCTGGCTAATTTTTGTATTTTTAGTACAGACGGGGTTTCACCGTCTTGGCCTGGCCAGCCTTGAACTCCTGACCTCATGATCCACCCACCTCGGACTCCCAAAGTGCTGGGATTACAGGCATAAGCCACTGTGTCCAGCTGTACTGCCTAATGACATCTATGATCATTTTTGTTAACATTTAAGCATTTTGTGTACTAATGTTTACTATTTGGGTAATGGGTACACTAGAAGCCCAGTCCCCACTACCACACAATATACTCATGTAACAGACATGCACATGTACTCCCTGAATCGAAAATAAGGTTAAAATTAAAAGGGAAATGTAAAGCATATAGTCAAAGTTAAAGTATGCACTACTTGTGCTAAAGTGAAATCTGTGATACCAAGATATTTTACATTTCCCCTCTTTTATTTCCTCAGGGAGGAACTGACCTGATAATTAATAGCTATGGTCCTATAATTAAAAACAACTCTAAGAAAAAATGGTTTTTTTTCCAAGATTCAAAGAAGATACAAGTTGAACAGGTAACCTATCCAAGTGAGAAAAATGTTTGGCAATGCATGATATATGAAATGATGGTTAAAAAAGAGGAAAATGTGAATTCATGCTTTATTTTAATTTTTTTGTGTTCTTCATGGCTGTGATTTTATTAATTTGGGGCATGACTCTGTGGAGAGCGAGGTGAATGATAACTGAATAGAAGTTGGAATAGTCATCAGAGCTGTGATTTTCAGCGGGGAGTGGGGTCAGTGGGGAAAGGGATAGGAGCAGGAGCGTGCATCAGAAGCACTGAAGAAGCTTTTGACACTTCGCTTGCCACAGGTAATTCTGATGTGCTCCTACCCGTCTGAGGGGACCTGATGAGCTTTTGCTCAGGGATTTGATCAGTCTGGACTCTCATTGCCATTTTATCTTTTTTTGTCTAGCCTCAAAGAAGATTTACTCCAGCCGTCTGCTTTTACCAGCCAGGCACCACTGTATTAATCAGTGATGAAGACTCCCCCAGCTCCCCAGGTCAGACAGCCAGCTTCTCAAGACCCTTTGGTGTTGCAGCTGATACAGAACATTCAGCAAATAGTGAAGGCAGCCACGAGACTGGGGATTCTGGACGGTTCTCTCATGAGTCCAACGATGAGATACATCTGTCCTCAGTTATAAGTACCACTCCCCCCAGCCTCTGATTCTTTCACTGGCAGTGATTCAGGTGGAGATTCCGCAGTGGGGAAGTGTGAAGACCCTGCTGTGTCATCCGTTACTGAGCAGACTTCCTCCTCAGTTCTGCAGCCGCCATCTGCCATGCTATGCTTTGATAAAAATGATTTTCCAATCTAGATGGCCATGCTCAGGTATTCTCACCAGTAAGTCTGTTCGAAGGACAATGAACAGGGAGCCAAAGCCTTTTGTGAAAACCTTGGTATCTTTATGGGGTTTTTCAACTTTTTTTGAATGTGTTTTGTTTTTTTTATTTTTAAACTTGTGTAATTTGAATGTTTCATCGTCAGCAATGTGAAAGAACAGTCGAGATGTTTGACTGGATTATAAAATATATCACTGGAGCAAAGGGAAGACTTTGGAAAGCCCCTTTGCTGAGTATCTACCTCAGTTTGCCTCCTGGCAAACTCTGAAGACAACTTCGTTACCTCATTTGTTGTTAGAGTTTATCTCAGCTACATAACCAATGATACTTCCTAGTAGTATTGTGTTTTCATTGCTGTGTGTGTAATGCGTGTGATCAAAGGAGTCATATAGGTAGATGAGTAAGAATGTTTATCTGAAGCTCTGATTTTTTTTAAAACAGAAACTATGACATCTGCATGGTTTGGATAAATTCATACCTCTGGCAGTGAGGACCATTAAACCACTGAGAAGAGGAAAAGTGGGACTATTTCTTTTAACGCATGACCAAAACAAGAAAGTACATCTCTTTTGAGAACAGAACTATTCAGCACCAGATAGGGATCATTTTTCTTAAAGGGCTTTTATGTTTTGGGCATTAGAGTCTGAGTGCTTTATCTCCTGTATCCCAAACCTGAAGCTGCCCAGAACTGTGCCTTTTCTACCTTCCTCTTTGCCTGACAGTTGGCCAAAGGCTGTACTGTCTAGTTTGCAAAGCATCCTCAACTTTGCCAGTATTAGTTGCAAAACCCCATGCGGAAAATGGAATTTTAAAGAAAATGGATTAAGATGGGTTTTTTTTTTTT
Organism: Papio anubis; assembly: GCF_008728515.1. Classification (NCBI taxonomy): domain Eukaryota; kingdom Metazoa; phylum Chordata; class Mammalia; order Primates; family Cercopithecidae; genus Papio; species Papio anubis. The sequence continues at coordinate 382,328 of NW_022166121.1, read as the reverse complement.
CCTTTTTTTAAAATCCCAGTTTGGCTTAAAGGAGTGAAGACATTTCATAAACTATTAAGAATGAAGATAAATGCAACAGTAGACAGTAAAATGAACTTGAAGTTATTATGGTAACAGTGCCTTTCAGTATATATTATGAAATTCTTTGCCTTATACCTTTTTAATATTCATGAAATCGTTTAGGACAGGAGTACAAAAAGTTGCCTTAAGAGTTTCTTGAATTTTATCAATAACTATTTGGATGTATAGTATCTTACCAAGGCTTTTTTTTTTTTTTTTTTAAGTGCAGGTTTTGTTTAGGGATAAATATTCAGAGTTCTGTCACCCTACTTGTGTTTTCTTGAATTCTTAAGAGAATATGGTATCTACTTAACCTTCCTTCAGTGTCAATGCTGTGAATGAGGAATGCTAACTCCAGGAGTGAGTTCATCCTCTTGCTGGTTTGAAATCAGCGAATTGTTTACTCAGCTACATACCATAGGCCTTCTCTCAGTCATGAGACAGTTACCTAGGTGCCGAGCAGTGGGAGAGGATAAAGAACTGAACACCTGGAGAGAAGGGGTCCCATATCCTTTTAAAAGTATTTTTTCAAATTTCCTGGAAGTGACTTTTGATTCTCGTTTTAAAAGGAATCCGAATGGGTTTATACTTGAAATGCTTTGTTCCTAGAGGAGGCAGGGTCATGTTAACTGATGTCCTAAAATCAAAAGAATATTGGCGAATAATAGTCACAGCATCATCCGCTAGTCCAATGACTGTAGATACAACATTTTTAATTTTTTTAAAATCTGTAATTTTGTGCCAAACTGGATGTGATTAAGACTAAAGTTCAGTGCCAGCAACCACTTCTGAACTAAATTCAAAGTCCCCCAGTTAGTTATCTAAGTACGGAATTCATCGCAAAACAAAAAAGCAGAGCTTTAGGTGAACAGTCTGCAGCGAGGAAAAATGCTGCTCCTGCCTTTATAGCTCCTGTTTTATACTACCTCCTTTTAAAGTTATTCTAGTGTTATTTTTTTTCCTGTACTCAGGGAACATTTTGTTACTTTTGAGCTGCCTCATGGAAGCATGGGCAGATTGACAGGGTATGGCGCTTTGTGGTTTGTAAGTCGAAGTATATAGGGCCAATTTTTATCAGTATCTAAAATTAAGTACAATGAGATCATTTTATTTTTAAGCTTTCATTAAAAGGCAAACAAAATCTAAAGCTGAAACATCATCCATCATGGTTATGGAGGATGTGTCTAGGACTACGTGAATTTGAATGGTTTTAAATGGTTAAAAGATGAGCTAAGGTCCTCGAGGGTAAGTATTTTGTTTGTTTGGGTTTTGATGAATAGGCTTATAGTTATAATAGAACTTTAGGCTATAACTATTTGATAATTATTTACCAGTACATTTTTTACCTTTTCATTTTGTTCTTATACAGACTTTTTCATAATAATCCTGTTACCAAAGAATTTTCAGTAGAAAGTAAAATTTTGATTCTGATTCCCCCCAAATTGAATTAACTAGAAACATCTATAGATATGAAACTTACACAAGTAGTTACTAACCCAAAACAATAGGGTTTGTATTGATTGTTATAGTTAAATAGATTAGTAATGTTAACTACCTTATTGTTACCAGAGCATTTAAAATAAGTTGTAATACTTTACCAGCAGATAGTTCCAAAGAACTTCAGGTATAATTTTTTCTTCAGCAAGTAAATCTTCAACTATACAGTATTAAAGTATTTTTATATTGTTGAAACTACTTGTTGGAGAGAAAAAAAAAATTTTCACCAAAAATAAATACTTTGGTCTCATTGAATAAGATATTTAGTAATACAGCAAAGACTTCTTTTTACTTGACCAAAGCAAGCTTCTTTGAAGTCGTAAGTATGAAATTGTAATTAAAATGTGAAGGTTTTCACTCATCTGTCATAGTGGTATTACTTCATGGTATTTTACTTCAAAGGGGCTAATATGCATATGGTAACTATTTTCTTTTCCAAAGATGTATTTGCTGTAAGTACTGATAACATGCATGTCATTTTTATGCCAAATATTACAAGATACTGCTCATCAGTATTTTCATACCAAAGACCATTAAAATATATAGGTTAGCCTGTAAGTAAAGATGAGCAGATTTGAAATAAATTTATTTAGAGGCTGATAGAGAATCTAGCTTTAGTAGCAAAAGATATCAAAGGCCTAAGTTTACATAATTAAAAGCAATACAATTATATTGGTATTTATCAGTGTTTTTATTCAAGTACTTTTTATCAGCAAATTAAAAGGAAAAAACCAAAGATATTTAAGGTTACCTCCGCATATAGGCAAATTTAGGTGTACATTAAACTGTTGTTTCTTGTTTTTATGTTAAACCAAACATGTCTCTTCAGAACCCAGTCTGTATACAAATAACATGCATGGGGACTTGTCATTTAATCTGCTGATTCAGCCACATGATGTTTTTGCCAAATGATGTGATACTTTCCAAAGCACCTTGAGTGTGAAATGTCAACAGAAATACCAGCAAGCTTTTATGTTGCAGAGTATTATGGTACCTCTGAATTAGCCCGTATAGTTCTTTTCCTGCTTTAAGCATTACCTGGTTAGCTCAGACGGCTTGAGGCAGTCCCTTAATAATAGGGATGCTTTTCATCTCTAAGAATGTAAGAGGCAAACAAATCATGTCACTCTTTAAGTGGGCTATGCTTTGATAGATGTGCTCTTTAAAGTTGTTAGATTGGAATTTAGAGTTGTTAAATTGAAATGTTTGCATTGCACCAAGGGAGCTCAGTTTTCAAACTTCAGTGGAATCTTGGGTGAAGGGAAAAAATTTTTAATGAAATCTGGGGTTTTATATTTTGATTAGCCTAAAAGCAGAAATACAGCTTTATCCATTAAGTGACTTTTAAAAATCAGTTTTGCCTTACCAAAGAAATTAGATTCTTAGTGTCAAATGCAATACTTTTGTCTGTGCTTCAAACAAGAGCAATGCCAACATTGGGAACAATGACAGAGGTTTGCATCAGTTTGTCTTGGCTTTGTTAAGGACTTCTGCCAGAAATGTGCTCATGGTTGACAACCCAGGATCATTGTTCAAGTTCTTACGAAGACACCTTTGAAAACAATTCAGATCGTATCACAAAAAGTTGGAATTGGAAGTATCTTTTTTTTTTTTTTAATGCAAGAATACCCAGATGTGGTTTCACTTCAGCAGTGGCTATAGTGGTTCACTTATATACATTTCTGTTTCATTGAATGTAAATTTTGAATACTGAATGTAAAAAAAAAAAAAGCTCCAGTTATATTGAAACAGTCACTAAGACTACACATGTATTTTGCAGACTTTATTCCTGACCGTTTGCTACATGGGTCTCTGATAAAATTGTATTGGTTTAATAGTCAGAATAATCTTTGCAGTTTGTGAGCACTGAGTGGCGGGTTCTGGAGACCACCATACACAACCCATTGTCTAATTGTGATTTTTTATTGATGTTTAGAAGAATGTAACCATAGAATTCTGTGTTTTAAGTTGATTTATGCTCAGGACATAAGATCACAGGCTAATGCAATGTGTATGTTTCAGGCTTTAATCTCCTCATTTTCCTTTTTAAGCCATTGATGGTGTTTAAGATTAACATGACAGTCTTGTATTTTTACCAGATACTGTATTATTTTTCCTATTGCTGCTGTAACACATTACCATGAAGGTGGTGGCTTAAAATAACACAAATTTTTCTGAAGTTCTGCAGATCCGAAGTCTAACACGGGTCTCACTGGGATAAAATCAAGGCGATTGCAGGGCTGTTTCTTTTTGAGGCTTTCGGGAAAAATCTTTTCCTTTTCCAGTTTTTTAAGGCTGGGAACCCTCCTTCCATCTTCAAAGCCAGCCAGGTAGCATCTCTCTGATGCTCCTTCAATTATCATTTCTCTTTCTCCAACCCCAGCTGATACAGGTTCTCCAGGTTTAAGGATTCCAGTGATCACATTGAGCCCAACTAAATAATCCAGGATAATCTCCCCAACTGAAGTTCCTCAACTTAATCACATCTACAGAGTTCTTCTGGTACGTTTGGTAACATACTCACTGCTTCCAGGGATTTGGGCATGGACTTCTGTAGGTGGCCACTATTTTGCCCACAAGAGATACGTTCTTTCTATGGAATTCTGATCCCTGTAAAATGTAGCATTAAAGAGATTGGAAATCTGAGGCCATGTGCCCCTTGGGGATCTTTAAAGTTCAAAAGCATGAAGACTTTGGCCTGTAGCCTACCAAAAGTATACACTAAACTTTCTCTCCAAAATACTTGTAAAACAATTTAGCTTTAAACTTTCTGAATATGTGCTTCATAAAATAACATCTCATGTTTATCAGAAAGTGTCCTAAATATTTGCCTCTAACTTTATGGAATTTATTCAGAAAAAAATTGAAAACTCTTCTTACAGTTACCCTTTCTTCTTTTCTCTTCAGTAATTGTGTTGCTGGGGAAGAGTTGGGGGAAGACCTCAAAACACAGGAACTCAGAGTGATGAACAGGTTTATTCTTTGTTTTCTTTTAATAACGTATTCACAGCCTGCAGCCTTTCTGCCTTTAAATCTGGTTCATCTGTTCAGCTTCACCAAGCCACTGAATGCTTTTTAGTTTTGTTAATCCTCAGATTTCCCGAGAAGCAAGAGCCTCTCCTTACATCAGCATGTATATACATCTCCTAGGAAATTTGATCTTTCTTGTCCTTCTTTTTTGGTTCCCATCGGCCTTTTCCTGGTTCTCAAAGCTCTAGTTTCTTCTCATTTCTGGATCATCGCGAGTCTGGCCCTCTTTCAGCTTTAAAAGATAATATCTAATTCCACCCCAATTTTCAGCATTTCTTCAACTAAATCGATAAAGCCGTCTCCATTATGGGACAAAGGCCAGAATAATACTCCGAGTAAGCAGAAGAAAGCTGGTCATTTTACAGCTTCTCCTGACTCTAGGAAGTAATGTGATGCCATTTGTTGAGCATCTACAGTGTGCCAAGCTCATGGTTCATCTCTGCAAACCGCTGCTGCCTTCTGCAAAGCAAGTATTATCCCCATTTTAGGGATTAGGAAACAGGTTCCTGATCTCTTGCCAAAAGTCACAGCTAGTGAATGGTTTAGGCAAGACACAAACCCTGGTTAGTTAATCCTCTACTGGAAAGTGTATAGGACTGATACATTGTCTCAGCCAAAAAAAAAGATATTTAATCACCCAGGATCATAGTGCCTTCCATAGTATGATCAGATACAACTTTTTGTCCCTTGTATCCACAAAGGCCAGGTTGTGTCAGAACAACCTTTCTACAGAGTAATAACCAATCGAAAAAGAGAAGACTGCCTTATTTAAATCCACTTATTCACAGGAGGAATTTAGGCAGCTGTAACTCATCCCTTATCATCTCCTAATTTCTCTCCTCCTTCGAAACCTTCCATTTCTCTCAGCCAAAATTGTGTCTGAAGGCTGTTTGAGCTTAGAGTTACATTAGAAATAAGGTAGGCATGGTTTCTAGAGTCCTTTTCTAGTCAAGCGTTTCCTTATTCGACAAGGTCTTCAGAATTGCAATTGATCTTTTGTAATTTTCTATAGCTCCCATATTCCAAACAGGAATTCATTAACTTGAAAAAGCCAGGTGTGTAACCAGTAATCCTTTCTTGTTAGGTCTGAAGAGTCCATGATTTTTTATGAACATAAACTAATTCATTATTTACATTAATTTAGGAGGGAGCAAAGTTAACGGAGAGTCATAAATCAGAACCAAGTATAAGTTAGGCTTTGAAGCACCTAAGTTCTAATCTTGACAATTTTGAGAATCATTTGGTACAAAAATTCTTAACCTGTTTCTGTTCCTTCTCTATCCGTGAAATGAGGATAATTTTTTGTGCAAAATGAAACAATAGTGCTTTGAAAATTTAAGAGAAAATTCAAGTGTAAATAATCATAATCCGAAACTCATTTGTATGAGGCTGTGAAAGATCTTACAGGCTCTTTCTTTACATGTCAGCCTTTGCAATTATATTTTGCCTTTGTTGAAATGAAAAATGTTTTCATCTCCTGTACACATACAAAAACCCAATAGAAGAAAGTGGTTGGTAAAAGATACAGCTGAAATTGAAATACTCATCTGTTAGGTGGATAAATTCATAAGAGAAAATGGGAATTGACTGTACTTTTGAAGTACTAAATTTGAAGTCATCTTACTCCAATTTAAATGTTCTTTTTTTTTTTTTTTTTTGATATGTTGGCTTTTAAAGAGTTAAAGAGAGAATCATATATGTCCAGCAGGGTAGATGGGTGAGGAGAAAAGTACATATTTAGGATTTTTCTCTAAAATATCTTTTTCAAGATTATGGAGTATTTTAATATTTCTGCAAACTATTCCAAATGAATGAATTTTATATAGGGCAGCACATACTGGCACCTGATTCTGGTTTATTCAAGTCCATATGTAGGGTTTGTTGGGAAGAATTATATGATTGTCTTCTTTTTTTAGAAAAAGGAAATATTTTCCCTTTTTTCTTATCCATATACGATTCTGAACAGCTTTGCAGATCTCCCTCAGTTCACAGCTTGTAAGTAGTTCATGGTATATAGACATAGTCTTGACTTACAACTGAAAAAAAAAATTATGTTACAGAAGTTTTTCTATGGAACTATCTTTAAAAACAAAAATATGACAGATCTTGACCTTAAAATGTTCTGTTTCCTGTTACCACATTCTGGATATCTACTTTGTTTGCAAATGAAAAGTATTACTGATGATTAGCAACTTGAGCCTGTTAATAGGAAATTGCAAAGCCTGAATAAACACACATTGCCTTAGCCTATCAGTCGAGTAGAGGACATATGTTAAGAAAATGTGTCTGCTTGTTGCTGTTGTTGGACAAAATTATATGTCTGTGTGTATGATTTTTTTTTCTATTTTCTTCAAAGATGTGAATTAAATGAAAGTGTGGGAACCAGTTAAATTATTTTATGTTGTGGGTGTTCTGGATCCTCTCACTCCATATACCATTTTCTTGTAGGGGCGGCATTTGTAGACTTGCTAATGGACTATAGAGCTGAGCTATATTAATTTTATACTTGACTCAGGGGATCAGCTCTGTGAATGCCATTGCACGAAGAAAGCAAATGTTTGCCTTGATTTTGAATGTATCTTTTTAATGTCTTCTTAAAACATATTTGTTTAATAATGTAGTTTTTTTTTTTCTAGTATCATAGTAAATATTGCTTAGTACTTCCCTCCCACCCCACTGGGTAGTTTATCTACTACCCTATAGGTCATGCCAAAAACAAATAAAAGTTTAAATGCCAAAATGTTTATGAAACTGCTGTCTAAATACTGATTGATTGCACAATTTAAATAAAAGTTTTCCTTAGTTAAAAAAGACACACCCATGTTTTCTTTGATTCTTCGGTTTTCTTTTGAGGGAATAGAGAATGAAAACTTTCCATTTATAGGAGGATGGCTTTCATATCATGGGTTGGGATGACTATAGAGTTCAGTCCAAGAGGCCGGGCGCGGTGGCTCAAGCCTGTAATCCCAGCACTTTGGGAGGCCGAGACGGGTGGATCACGAGGTCAGGAGATCGAGACCATCCTGGCTAACACGGTGAAACCCCGTCTCTACTAAAAAATACAAAAAACTAGCCGGGCGATGTGGCGGACGCCTGTAGTCCCAGCTGCTCGGGAGGCTGAGGCAGGAGAATGGCGTGAACCCGGCAGGCGGAGCTTGCAGTGAGCTGAGATCCGGCCACTGCACTCCAGCCTGGGCGACAGTGGGAGACTCCGTCTCAAAAAAAAAAAAAGAGTTCAGTCCAAGAAGAAGGAATAAAACCTATTTAAGGTATCTAAGAATTGACTTCATCTGACATTTACTATTTAATAACAACAAGGAAATAAAAATGTTCCCATCCCAGTAGATGGTTGCTCACCTCAGGAATTAAATAGTAGGTAGCCCAAAAGTTATGGACTTGCCCAGATAGTCACAGTTCTACATCAGGATAAATTTTTTTTAGTATTAAAATTTTAAAATGGTAAGAAAATCCTGAAAATCTTCCCACTGAAAACATCTAGAAATTACAGATAATATATGACCCAAAAAAGTGTCTTTTTCTTTGGGAGGCCAAGATGGGCAGATCATGAGGTCAGGAGATTGAGACCATCCTGGCTAACACAGTGAAACCCCGTCTCCACTAAAAATACAAAAAATTAGCCGGGCGTGGTGGCAGGCGCCTGTAGTCCCAGCTACTCGGGAGGCTGAGGCAGGACAATGGTGTAAACCCGGGAAGCGGAGCTTGTAGTGAGCTGAGATCTGGCCACTGCACTCCAGCCTAGGCAAAAGAGCGAGACTCCATCTCAAAAAAAAAAAAAAGTTTCTTTTTAACATAGTTGAATTCTTATTTAAAATAAAACAAAATCTCTAGAATTGGGAATGAAATGGGGACTGAAAAACAGAGCAGTAACATTTTGAAATGATACTCTGATTACTGTGGAGAGCATCAAAGAAGGAGTTGAAATATGAGAAGGTAAAAACTACATAAAAAACAAGTTAGAAAAATAAATGAATGGAATTTCCAGAAATAAAAATAAATACATTTTTTGAATCTTTGAAACTCTGTTAAATAATTTATCAAACAGCAAAAGAATTTTCTAAAACTGGAAGATAGCTATAAGGAAATCAGCTAGAATGCAGCACACAGAGAGAAACATGGAGAATATAAAACAGATAAAGATTTAAGACAGCTGTTTTAAAATGAAAGACTAAAGATAATGAAGAACAAGTCATATTCAAAGGGAAAATTACTACATGATGAAAACCATACATCCTCAGATTTAGGAAGCACAAACCTCAATGTAGAAATACAAAGTAAGTCTATACTAAGCCACATTATAGTGAAACTGTAGAACAACAAAGACAAGGTAAGAACTTACAGGTAGCTAGAGGGAAAAAAAGATTATATGGATTGCACTAAGAAAATTTCTTATTGGCAATAAAAGAAGCAAGAAAGTGGGATGGGTGCAGTGGCTCATGCCTGTAATCCCAGCACTTTGGGAGGCCGAGGCGGGCAGATCATGAGGTCAGGAGTTCAAGACCAACCTGGCCATCATGGTAAAACCCCGTCTCTACTGAAAATACAAAAATTAGCTGGGCATGGTGGTGTGCTCCTGCAGTCCCAGCTACTCGGGAGGCTGAGGCAGGAGAATTGCTTGAACCTGGGAGGCAGACGTTGCACTGAGCTGAGATCAAGCCACTGTACTCCAGCCTGGGCAGGAGAGCAAGACTCTGTCTCAAAAAAAAAAGAAAAGAAAAAAGAAAATGGTGTGATAATATCTTCAAAACATCACAAGGGAAAAAAGCTACAATGTAGAATTGTATATCAAAATAAATCATTATTTAAGTGTTAGTGTTAAAAAATAATTCTGGATAAAAATCAAGAGAATTTACCACTAATACATCCTTGTAAATGAATGATAAAAGATGTACATTAGGAAGAAAGAAATAGAATCCACAAGGAAGATACGAGAAGGAAGAAGCAATGATGAGCCAAAAATATAAAACACAATGAGATAACTACTACACACCCAGTAGGATGGCTATATCAAAAAGTTAGGCCAGGGGCAGTGGCTCACACCTGTAATGCCAGCATTTTGGGAGGCTTAGGTGGGTGGATCACTTGAGGACAGGAGGGTTTTTTTGTTTTTTTTTTGGTTTTTTTTTGAGACGGAGTCTCGCTCTGTCGCCCAGGCTGGAGTGCAGTGGCCGGATCTCAGCTCACTGCAAGCTCCGCCTCCCGGGTTCCCGCCATTCTCCGGCCTCAGCCTCCCGAGTAGCTGGGACTACAGGCGCCCACCACCGCGCCCGGCTAGTTTTTTGTATTTTTTAGTAGAGACGGAGTTTCACCGTGTTAGCCAGGATGGTCTCGATCTCCTGACCTCGTGATCCACCCGTCTCGGCCTCCCAAAGTGCTGGGATTACAGGCTTGAAGCCACTGCGCCCGGCGAGGACAGGAGTTTAAGACGAGCCTGGCAAACAGCAAAACTCTGTGTCTACTGAAAATACAAAAAATTAGCTGGGCATGGTAGTATATACCCGTAATCCCAGCTACTTGAGAGGCTGAGGCATAAGAATTGCTTGAATTCGGGAGGCGGAGGCTGCAGTGAGCCGAGATTGCGCCACTGCACTCCAGGTTGGACAATAGAGCAAGACTCTTGTCTCAAAAAAAAAAGATAATTGCTGGTGAGAATGTGGAGAAATTACAACCCTCATACCTTGCTGGTAGGATGTGAAAATGGGGAAGACCCTGTGGAAAGTAACAGTTTCTCAAAAACAAAGTTAACATTTGACCCAGCAATCCCACTCGTAGATACATACCTAAGCAAAATGAAAACATACATTCACACAAAACCTTGTCCATAAGTTCATAGAAGCATTATGCATAGTATTGAAAAAATAGGAACAATCCAAATGCCTACTGACTGATAAATGGACAAATGATGTGTGGTATATCCACTCAATGAAATATTATTCAGCCATAAAAAGAAGTAAGGTACCGATACATGCTATGACATGGATGAATCTTGAAAACATGCTAAGTGAAAGGACTCAGTCAATAAAGACCACACATTGTATGATTTCATTTAAAAGAAATGCCCAAGCTGGGCGAAGTGGCTTACACCTGTAATCCCAGCACTTGGGAGGCTGAGGTGGGCAGATCACCTGAGGTCAGGAGTTTGAGACCAGCCTGGCCAACATGGCAAAACCCCATCTCTGCTAAAAAAAAAAAACAGAAATTAGCAGGGTGTGGTGATGTGCACCTGTAGTCCCAGCTACTCAGGAGGCTGAGGCAGGAGAATCACTTGAACCCAGGAGGCAAAGGTTGCAGTGAGCCAAGATTGTGCTACTGCACTCCAGCCTAGGTGACAGAGCAGGACTCTGTATTAAAAAAAAAAAAAAAAAAAGAGAAGGCAGGGACAGACATGGTGGCTCACGCCTGTAATCCCAGCACTTTGGGAGGCTGAGGCAGGTGCATCACTTGAGGTCAGGAGTTTGAGACCAGCCTGGCCAACATGGTGAAACCCCGTCTCTACTAAAAATACAAAAATTAGCCAGGCACAGTGGGGAGCACCTGTAATTCCAGCTACTCAGGAGGCTGAGGCAGGAAAATTGCTTGAACCTGAAGGCGGAGGTTGCAGTGAGCTGTGATTGCACCATTGCACTCCAGCCTGGATGACACAGTGAGACTCTGCCTCAAATAAAAGTGAAAAGAAAAAAAAATAAAGAAAAATAGAAGACAGGAAAGAAGTTAAAAAAGCAAAAATAATCCTGAGAAAAAAGGAAAAAGTAATACGGTAGGAAAAGTATAATTAGTATCTGTAGTTACAAACAAAGCAAAATACTGCCACTTTAAAGGTTGGATAAAAAATCTTGCTATAGGTTGTTTACAATACATGCTCTTAAAATATAATGACCAGGAATCGAACAAAGTTGCAGGGAACAAGATCAACACACAAAACTCAGTCTCATTTCTATAAACTTGGAATGAACAATCTGAAAAGGAAATTAAGAAAGCAATCTCATTTACAATAGCATCTAAGAGAATTAAATACCTAAGCATAAATTTAAGCAAGGAGGTGACTTGGTTAAATTGTACACTATGGACTACAAAACATTGCTGGCAGAAATTAAAGACTTAAATAAATGGAAAGATATACTATGTTCATGTATAGGAAAACTTAGGAGTATTGAGATTTCATTGCCGGGCGTCATAGCTGACACCTGTAATCCCAGCACTTTGGGCAGCCGAGGCGGGCTGATCGTGAGGTCAGGAGATCAAGACCATCCTGGCTAACATGGTGAAACCCTGTCTCTACTAAAAATACAAAAAAATTATTCAGGTGTGGTGGAGGGCGCTGTAGTCCCAGCTACTTGGGAGGCTGAGGCAGGAGAATGGTATGAACCAGAAGGCAGAGCTTGCAGTGAGCCAAGATCGCGCCACTGCACTCCAGCCTGGGCAACAGAGCAAGACTCCATCTCAAAAATAAATAAATAAAAGATTTCACTGCAATCTGTATCAAAATTCCAACAGCTTTTTTTGCAGGGAAATAGAAAAGCCAGTCCTCAAATTGATACGGAATTGGAAGGGACCCCAAATAGCCTACACAATCTTGAAAAAGAACAAAGAGAATTCACGCTTCCCAATGTGAAAACTTACTACAGAGCTAAAGTGACCAAAAAATACCACTTAAGTGATTAGTAATGGCATCAGGATAGACATATAGACCAATGGAATAGAATTGAGAGACCAGAAATGAACCCATCTATGACCGATTGATTTTTGTCCCAGCTACTCAGGAGGCTGAGGCAGGAGAATGGTGTGAACCCAGGAGGTGGAGCTTGCAGTGAACCGAGATCGTGTCACTGCACTCCAGACCGGGTGACAGAGCGAGACTCCGTCTCAAAAAAAAAAAAAAAAATTAAAACTTACATACGTCAAATGATACCATCAAGAAAATAAGACAATCTACAAAATGGGAGAAATAGCAAATCATATAGGATAATGGTTTAATAAGTATATAAAGAACTTCTAAAACTCAACAACAAAAACACCAACAAGCCAACTGAAAAAAGGGCAAAGGAGTTGAATTAAAATTTTTTTCAAAGAAGATATACAAATGACAAATACACATGAAAAGATGCTCAACATGCTTAATTATTAGGGAAATACACATCAAAACTATAATGAAATACTATTTCATATTCATTAGGGGGACTATAATTCTTAAAAAAGAAAAGAAAATTAAGTGTGTTGGTAAAAATGTGCCAACATACATTGCTTATGGAAATGTAAGATGGTGCACCACAGTGGAAAACAGTTTGGGTTCCTCAAAAATGTAAATAAATACTTACCATATGACCCCGCAATTCAACTCTTAGGTATATACACAAATAAGCAAAAGGTAGAAGAAACTCAGGTATTTATCAATCGATTAATAGATAAACAAAATATGGTATATCCATACAATGGAATATTATTCAGCCATAAAAAAGAAATGAAGTTCTGGCCAGGCCTAGTGGCTCATGCCTGTAATCCCAGCACTTTGGGAGGCCAAGGCAGGTGGATCACAAGATCAGGAGATCAAGACCATCCTATCCTGGCTAACAGGGTGAAACCCTGTCTCTACTAAAAATACAAAAAATTAGCCGGGCGTGGTGGCGGGTGCCTGTAGTGCCAGCTACTTGGGAGGCTGAGGCAGGAGAATCGCGTGAACCCAGGAGGTGGAGCTTGCAGTGAGCTGAGATCGCGCCACTGCACTCCAGCCTGGGCAACAGAGCAAGACTCCGTTTCAAAAAAAATGAAGTTCTGATACATGCTGCAACATGTATGACCTGAAAAATATTATCCAAATTGAGGCCGGGTGTGGTGGCTCATGCCTGTCATCCCAACACTTTGGGAGGCTGATGCAGGTGGATCACAAAGTCAGGAGATCGAGACCAGCCTGGCCACGATGGTGAAACCCCGTCTCTAGTAAAAATAGAAAAAATTAGCTGGACGTGATGGCGGGCACCTATAGTCCCAGCTACTCGGGAGGCTGAAGCAGGAGAATGGCATGAACCGGGAGGCAGAGCTTGCAGTGAGCTGAGATCTTGCCACTGCACTCCAGCCCAGGCGAAACAGTGAGACTCTGTCTCAAAAAAAAAATAAAAAATAAAAAAAAGTTAATAGGTATTGGCTGTGGGTTTGTCATAAATAGCTCTTATTATTTTGAGATACGTTACATCAATATCTGGTTTTATTGAGAGTTTTTAACATGAAGTGATGTTGAATTTTATCGAAGGCCTTTTCTGCATCTATTGAGATAATCATGTGGTATCTGTTTATATGCTGGATTACGTCTATTGATTTGCATATGTTCAGCCAGCCTTGCATCCCAGGAATGAAGCTGACTTGATCATGGTGGATAAGCTTTTTGATGTGCTGCTGGATTTGGTTTGCCAGTATTTTATTGAGGATTTTCATCGATGTTCATCAGGGATATTGGCCTGAAGTTTTCTTTTTTTGTTGCGTCTCTGCCAGGTTTTGGCTTCAGGATGATACTTGGCTTCATAAAATGAGTTAGTGAGGGGTCCCTCCTTTTCAATAGTTTGGAATAGTTTCAGAAGGAATGGTACCAGCTCCTCTTTGTACCTCTGGTAGAATTCAGCTGTGAATCCACCTGGTCTTGGGCTTTTTTTGGTTGGTAGGCTATTTATTACTGCCTCAATTTCAGAACTTGTTATTGTTAAGGTCTTACTTTTTTTAAGAAGAGACTAGCCCAGGCTAGTCGTGAGCTCCCGGCCTCAAGCGATTCTCCCACCTCAGCCTCCCAAAGTGCTGGGATTATAAGCATGAGCCACAGCACGTAACCATTTAACAGCAATTTCTAACGAATCACAAATCTTCAAAACACAAATATTCTCTATTTTATATAAACTGTTACAAAAAATAGAAAAAGAAAAACTAGACAAATTATTTTAAGATGGTACAGTTAATACCAACAATGGGCAAAGAACAGTAAAGATAAATTATACACTAATTTCACTTATGATCATAAATACAAAAGTCCTAAATATAATATTAGCATGTGGAAATAAAGTATTACCAAGTATTATTTATCCCAGGAAATGAGTGTTTTGACATCAGAAATTTCATTAATGTAATCCAATAAATAAAAACTATATGAATGTTTAAAAAGAAGTAGGGGTTGGGCATGGTGGCTCATGCCTGTAAACCCAGCACTTTGGGAGGCTGAGGGGGGTGGATCATTTGAGGTCAGGAGTTCGAGAGCAGCCTGATCAACATGGCAAAATGCCATCTCTACTTAAAATACAAAAAATTAGCCAGGCGTGGTGGCAGAAGCCTGTAATCCCAGCTACTTGGGAGGCTGAGGCAGAAGAATGGCTTGAACCTGGGAGACAGAGGTTGCAGTGAGCCCAGATTGTGCCATTGCACTCCAGCCTGGGTAACAGAGCAAGACTCTGTCTCAAATAAGTAAATAAATAAATAGAAGTAGGAAAGTATTTGATAAAATTGTACTAGTATCTATTGTTATTATTAGACAAGGTCTTGCTTTGTTGCCCAGACTGGAGTGCAACAAGGTCTCGCTTTGTTACCCAGACTGGAGTACAATGGAACAATGATGGCTCACTGCAACCTCTGCCTCCCAGGCTCAGGTGATCCTCCCACCTCAGCCTCCCAGGTAGTTAGGACTACAGGCATGCACCACCATGTCCAGCTAATTGTTAATTTTTTTTTGTAGGGATGGGGTCCCACTTTGTTGCCCAGTCTGGTCTCTGGGTTCAAGCCATCCTCCCACCTTGGGCTCCCAAAATACTGGGATTATAGTCTTGAATCACTGCACCTGGCCAGTATTCATTATTTTAAAAAAGAAAAATCTCTGGGCAAACTAATCACATATTTTAACCTGATAAAATATCCAGCAAATATCTATAGCAAACATACTTAAGTTAGGGTAGCGTGTAAGATGCTTGCTGTTGCACTCCTATTCAACAGTGTACTGGATAAGCCAGATAGCATCATATGGGTCTGTGGGTAGAACTGCAAGGGAAGAAACAAAATTGCCATTACATGTATATAGTGTGATTGTCTACATCAGAAATCCAAGGAACAGATAAACTATCATTCCAAATAGAGGAGTTAAGAAAGATAGTTGGGTATAAGATCAAAATACAAAGTATAACAGAGTTACTATATATCAGCAACAAACAACCAAAAAGATGTAGTTTACCATACCAACAATAATTAAGAATTAAGAATATATCATACCAAATATGCAAGACTTTTATGGAGAAAAGTATAAATTTTATCAAAGGGCATATTTGAAGAACTATTTAAAGAGGAAGATAGCCCATGTTGACATATCTATTCATACAGGTCAAGTATCCACTATCCAAAATGCTTGGGACCAGAAGTGTTTCAGATTTGGGATTTTTTTTAATGTTTAGAATGTTTGTATATACATAATGAGATATCTTAGAGATGGGACCTGCAATAATTGTATAGAGGTTTGTTTTGTTTTGAGATGGAGTCTTGCTCTGTCCCCCAGGCTGGAGTGCAGTGGCACAATCTCTGCTCACTGCAACCTCCACCTCCCGGGTTCAAGTGATTCTCCTGACTCAGTCCCCTGAGTAGCTGGGATTACAGGTGCGCACCACCATGCCTAGCTAATTTTTGTATTTTAGTAGAGATGAGATTCCACCATGTTGGCCAGGATGGTCTGGCCAACATGGTGAAAGTGATCCACCCGCCTTGGCCTCCCAAAGTGCTCGGATTACAGGCGTGAGCTACCACACCCAGCCCTTATTGTTGAAAATACAATATTTTCAACACATTATCTACAGAAATAAACTGTGTTATGTACCTGAATTTTGACTACAACCCATCACATGAGTTGAGGTGTGAAATTTTCCACCTGTGGTATCGGCACCCAACAAGTTTCAGATTTTTGAGCATTTTGGATTTCAGATTTTTGGATTAGGGATGTTCAACCTGTATTATGATCAATTTATGCATAGAAGAAAATTTATAACTACAAAAAGTTAACATTTGTACTAGTCAACCCTCCCTAACTTCCTTCAATCCTCACCTCTCTCTGTGTCAACCTTCTTCACCTTCAGTACCCTCCAGCTCAGTCTCACGAAGCTATCTACTAATTCCTTTCAGGTATTAACTGATTATTAAGCTGTTAAAGCTAGGTAATTGACATTTTAATAGATAACTCTTAAACACCAAAGCAATTTTACAATCCAAAAGAATGAAGCTACAATTGTGGAATGACATGGGATGAGGATGATATTTTTGTGTAAGGGGCCTAACTAGTCTATTCACAGAGTTGTGTAAGCATATTGATATTCTGATATTCTAAACATATCAGAATTCATTTAAATGAGTAACCATATACTCTCAAATTGTGCATGCATACACATGCTTATACTTTGCCTATAATGTTAATATAATTTTGAAATTAGAAATGAGACATGTCCTTTCACATTTCGTTTATAACAAAAGCCATAATAAAAATGGGAACTCTGGGAAGCAGAGTTCTCCCTGTGGGAGAAGAAAGATAAAAACGTGGAAGGATGAAGGTGAGGAAGAACCATGTGAAACTGATTTGAAATTAGAGGCATCCATATATATTGAATAATAGGAATTCATTATATATGCATGTGAATACATGTAAATAAATAAACATATATAGTTGAGCCATATGAAACTGTCATTTTTTTTTCCCAGAAGCAGCCTATAATTAGTGACACTGCAGTGGTAATGAGCACACTAAGCACCCAGAATCTGTGTTCTAAATACTAGTCCTCAGGACTCCTTAGGGGAAATTGCTAATTCCAGGGCTGGAGCAGAGAAATGTATTGGAACTTGGAACATTTTGTTGTGTCAGAAAGTAAGGAAGAGCTCAAGACACTGTGGTACATGTTCAAAAGATCACCAACGTCAGCTGAAGGGGCTCCTTCTAGCCAATTCTGGAACGAACTGATTATCAGAATGAATAACAAGTAATAAATTATAACCCACTGAATAAAATAATGAATGCATACGTCCATTCTGATAGAGAAAAAGAGAAAGTAGAATGCCAAATAAGAAATGTAAAAGGAATGCTAGAGTTAGAAATGACCATTTTGCAGCTATAATACTGATAACTAATTCAGGTAGGAATCATCAAAGGATGCAAAAAATATAGTGGATAAAAGTGTAATGCAGAATGGGATATTTCATAGTTTCAAAGTCTTTTCCCAGAGAGCACTTGTTAACTTTATAGTGATGATAACTTTACAGTAGAGAAACCTAGAGGACAGCACATTAACCAACTGATCCAAGTTAACATCACCAATAATAAAACAAATGGATTTCATGTGCCTCCTGAGGTGGTGCGCTAGTGGGACAAAGCTTCGTTATTATGCGTTATTCCTGCCTAAAACACATCAACCTTCATCTAATCGTGAGAAAACATCAGAAAAACCCAAGCTGAGTGTCACCCTATAATAACGACAGGCCTGTATTCTAAAAATATCAGTGTCACCAATGACAAGAGAAGATTGAGGGACTATTCCAGATGAAAGAAAGAACATGACAGTTAAATACAATGTGGATCTTTGATCGGGGGAGAAAAAACTGACATCCAAGGACATTACTGGAACTATTGATGAATTTAGATATGGTCAGCATGTGAGATAAAAGTATTTCAACTTGTGTTATATTTCCTTAATTTTGTTATTGTTCTATGACTATGTAAGAGACTATTTCGTCTTTAGGAAATATACACTGAATTATTACAAGTAGAAAGGCATGGAGGTTCAGAAAATTGTTCAGAAAATAATAACAATGGCAATAATAATAATAATAATGTGTGAGTGTGCGGACAGGGAGGAAAACAGAGAAGGCAAACAAATAAGTAATTGAAGCAAAATGTTTACTTATTTATCCAAGTGAAGGATATACTTAAGTTCTTTTTATTTTTCCTGTACCTCTTCTGTGAGTTTGAAAATAAAATTTAAAAATTTAAGAAATTAATGTACTGGTATATCTATCCAACGGAATATTATTGACTCGTAAAAGAAATGAAGTACTAATATATATAGAACATGGAGGCCGGGCGCGGTGCTCAAAGCCTGTAATCCCAGCACTTTGGGAGGCCAAGGCGGGCAGATCACGAGGTCAGGAGATCGAGACCATCCTGGCTAACCGGTGAAACCCCGTCTCTACTAAAAACACAAAAAATTAGCCGGACGTGGTGGCGGGCGCCTGTAGTCCCAGCCAGTCAGGAGGCTGAGGCAGGAGAATGGCGTGAACCCGGGAGGCGGAGCTTGCAGTGAGCCAAGATCGCACTACTGCACTCCAGCCTGGGCGACAGAGTGAGACTCTGCCTCAAAAAAAAAAAAAAAAAAAAAAAGAACATGGAGGAATCTTGAAAACATTATTCTAAGTGAAAGTAGCCAGTCGCAAAAGGCCATATGTGATTTCATTTATATTAAATGAAATGTCCAGAATAGGCAAATTCATAGAGACAGAGAGTAGTAGTCGCCAGGGTCTAGGAAATGAAAAGAGAGAGAGTGACTGCTAACTAGTATAGGGTTTCTTTCTGGGGTGACGAAGATGGTCTGGAATTAGCTAGTGGTAATGCTTACACAACTCTGTGAATATACTAAAGTATACTAAAAAGTGAGAATACTAGATACAAAATGGTACACATTAAAATGGTGAATTTGGTGGTATGAAAACATCTTTATAAAATACACAAGTGTACAAAAAAATGAAAGACTTAAAGGAATATTACAGTACAAAGTTGTCATCATTTTGCCTTCCTGTTCCCACTCTTTCCCTCCAAACACACATACAAACCAAAAAGACTTAAAATTGGCACATTTTCTGTCTCTTAAAAGAGATTTTATAGGCTGGGCAAGGTAGCTCACGCTTGTAATCCCAGCACTTTGGGAGGCTGAGGTGGACGCATCATCTGTGGTCAGAAGTTCGAGCCCAGCCTGACCAACATGGCAAAACCCCTCTCTACTAAAAGTATAAAAATTAGCCGAGTGTGGTGGTGTGTGCCTGTAATCCCAGCTACTCAGGAGGCTGAAGCAGGAGAATCACTTGAGCCAGGGAGGCGGAGGTTGCAGTGAGCTGAGATCATACCACTGCACTCCAGCCTAGGTGACAAGAGCGAGACTCTGTCTCAAAAAAAAAAAAAAAAAAAAGATTTTATAAAATGCCAATTGTTTTATATTTACAGTTTGTTATTTTAACACCAAGCACCAAGACTTATCATATTTCTTAGGTAGTCCTGCCTTGCTGTGTTTCATTCACAAATATGCACACATCTTGCTCATTCTCACGTTCTTAAAAAAATTTCTCAGGCAACCCACAGTGTTACAGTCTGCCTACGTTGGCAGTATTCATGTCCTGAAAAAAATCTGCCTTTTTTTCCCATCGCTGTAAAAAACAGAGCAAAACAAGGCAAACATCCCACATGACTTTGCCATATTGGCTTCATCAGCTATCACATAAGAAGTGCATGACTCACTAAGCCTTTAGGATCAAAGATTACAGACAGATGCATCACTAGAGGTATGTCCCTTATAATATGATGTCACAACCATGAAATTTTTAAACCATGCTGTCCAGGAAAAAATACCAGTGACCTTCTTATGATGGTAATATTAAACTCAAGTCTTTGGTTGTTGGTTGCAGAGAGTTATGTCAAGTCCATATGACAAACAGTGATCAAGATGGAGAGCTACATTTGTCCCTTTCTTGACTTGTAAACTTTCTCAATTTTTATTTGATTTTTATTTATTTTATTTTACTTTATTGAGACAGGGTCTCTCACTCTGTTAACCCAGGCTGGGAGTGCAAAGGCACAATCACAGCTCACTACAGACTGGACTTTCTGGGTCCAAGCGGTTCTCCCACCCCAGTCTCCCAAGCAGCTGGGATTAAAGATGCTCACCACCACGCGCAGCTAATTAAAAAAAAAAATTTTTTAGGCCAGGCTCAGCGGCTCATGCCTGTAATCCCAGCACTCTGGGAGGCCAAGTTGGGCAGATTGGCTGAGCTCAGGAGTTCGAGACCAGCCTGGGGAACATGGCAAAAGCCTGTATCTACTAAAACTACAAAAAATTAGCCGGGTGTGGTGGCGGGCACCTGTAGTCCCAGCTGCTGGGGGCGCTGAGGCAGGAGAATCACTTGAACCTGGGAGGCGGAGATTGCAGTGAGGCGAGATGGCACCACTTCACTCCAGCCTGAGTGACAGAGTGAGACTCTGTCTCCAAAAATAAATAAATAAAACAATTTTTTTTTCATAATGACAAGATCTCGCCATGTTGCCCAGGCGAAACTTCCTTAATATTTTAAAAGAATTACAAATATCCTATTAATTTTTTTTTTTTTTTTTTTGAGATGGAGTCTTGCTGTGTCACCCAGGCTGGAGTGCAGTGGTGCCATCTCGGCTCACTGTAAGCTCCGCCTCCCGGGTTCACACCATTCTCCTGCCTCAGCCTCCCGAGTAGTTGGGACTACAGGCGCCCACCACCGTGCCTAGCTAATTTTTTGTATTTTCAGTAGAGATGGGGTTTCACCGTGGTCTCGATCTGCTGACCTCATGATCTGCCCGCCTCAGCCTCCCAAAGTACTGGGATTACAGGCGTGAGCCACCACGCCTGGCCCACCTATTAATTTTTTAATTTTTCAATATTTATCCAGTAGAACTATTTAGAAAGTCTTTGTTTGAAATAACATGTATTTCAGGATGCATTAATATAAATTTTGTGTGAATCTGAAATTTGTCTATAGTAATCTATTGCTCAGTAAACTACCTTGAACATGATTACTGGTTAATATACATTAAATGAATAATGGATACATAAAACTATAGAATATGAATGCTTTGGCACTGAAATCTTTGCCAGTGTACAATTCATTCATTCATTCACTCAAAAAATATTTTTGACCATCTGCTACATGCCAGGCATTAACGAGCAAAAATTAACACAATTCTTGCTTACATGAATTTTAATCTGCAGATGAAGACAGGATTTAATCAGATATTCACAGAAATTACTATATAATTTCAAACTGAGAGATGAGATGAAAGAAAGATGAAAAAAGGAACCTGACTTAGACTAGAGAGTTTTCCCTGAGTAAATAATGCTTGAGTTAAGAATGAAAAGTATAGGCTGGGCGCGGTGGCTCACGCCTGTAATCCCAGCACTTTGGGAGGCCAAGACGGGCAGATCACGAGGTTAGGAGATCGAGACCATCCTGGCTAATATGGTGAAACCCTGTCTCTACTAAAAAATACAAAAAACTAGCCAAGCGAGGTGGCGGGTGCCTGTAGTCCCAGTTACTCAGGAGGCTGAGGCAGGAGAATAGCATAAACCCGGGAGGCGGAGCTTGCAGTGAGCTGAGATCCAGCCACTGCACTCCAGCCTGGGCGATACAGCGAGACTCCGTCTCAGAAAAAAAAAAAAAGAAAAGAAAAAAAAAGAAAGAAAGGTAGAGTTTAAGTTAATTAGACTAAAAGCAGGGAGAAGAGCATCCCAGGAAAACCAAACAGCATTTGCAAAGCCACCGTGGCAGGAGACTAATGATTAATTGAGGACATGTTCAAAAGCCCAGTGAGTATAAAGAGTAAGGGAAGTGGTACAGAATGAGGCTGGAGAAATCAGTGGAAATTATAGTAAAGTCTTGCAATATATATTTTAAAAAATCAAACCTCGGCCAGGTGCGGTGGCTCACACATGTAATCCCAACACTTTGGGAGGCTGAGGCGGGTGGATCACCTGAGGTCAGGAGTTCGAGATCAGCCTGACCAATATGGAGAAGCCCTGTCTCTACTAAAAATACAAAAATACAAAATTAGCTGGGCATGGTGGCGCATGCCTGTAATCCCAGCTACTCAGGAGGCAAGAGAATCACTTGAACCCGGGAGGCAGAGGTGGCAGTGAGCCGAGACCGTGCCATTACACTCCAGCCTGAGCAACAAGAACAAAACTCTGTCCAAACAAATAAAATAAAAAAAAATAATAAAAATCAAGCCTTAATTATACCGCAGTGGAAAGGCATTGAAGAGTTTTATGTAAAATAATGACATGATGAGATTTGTGTATTTAAAAAAAACACTCTCCACTCCAGAAAATAGTTTGGAAGTTCCTTTCAAAACTAAAAATGGACGTACCATATGACCCAGCAATTGTATTATTGGTCATTTATCCTAGAAAAAAGCAGACTTGGGCTGGGCGCAGTGGCTCACACCTGTAATCCCAACACTTTGGGAGGCCATGGCAGGAAGACTGGTTGAGCCCAGGAGTTTGAGACCAGCCTGGGCAACACGGCAAGACTCTGTCTCTACAATTTTTTTTTTTTTTTTTTATCAGCAGGGCATGGTGTTGCACACATGTAGTCCCAGCTACTTAGGAAGCTAAAGTGAGAGGAGCCCTTGAGCCAAGGAGGTCAGGGCTGCAGTGAAACGTGTTCGCACCACTGCACTCCAGCCTGGGTGCCACTGCACTCTAGCCTAAGCAACAAGGAGGCCCTGTCTCAAAAAAAAAAAAAAAAAAAAAAAAGCAGACTTATTTTCACACAAGAACTTGTATGTGAATGTTTATAACAACTCTGTTTATAATAGCCAAAAAGTAGAAACTAACCAAGTGTTCTTCAAAGAGAGAAGTGTTAAATGGTGATATCTCCATATCTGGAATATTATGAAGTAGTAAAAAGGAACGAAATTTTGACACATACAACTTGGATGAAACTCAAGGAAATTGCATTGTGTGAAAGAAAAAAGTCAGTCTCAAAAATGCATATTCCTGATTTCACTTGTGTAACATTCATCAAATAAAATAATTATAAAAATGCAGAATTGATTAGAGGTTGCTAGGAATTAAGGATGGGGGAGGGGATGAGTGGCTATAAAGGGCTAACACCATAGTCTTGTCATTAGAGTCTTGTAATGGTGATACAGTTAAGTATCTTGATTGTGTGCTACATAAACACACACAAGTGCATGTAAAAACTGGTGAAATTTGAATAGGTTCTATGAATTGCACCAATGTGCATTTCTTGGTTTTGATACTGTGCTATAGTTTTGCATGATGTTAAAATCAGGTGACTGGGGGCGGTGGCTCACGCCTATAATCCTAGCACTTTGGGAGGCCAAGGTGGGTGGATTCCCTGAGCTCAGGAGTTTGAGACCAGGCAGGACAACATGGTGAAACCCCATATCTACTAAAATATGAAAAATTAGCCGGGCATGGCAGTGTGTGCCTGTAGTCGCAGCTACTCAGGAGGCTGAGGCAGGAGAATTGCTGGAACCCAGCAGGTGGAGGTTGCAGTGAGCCAAGATCATGCCACTGCACTCCAGCCTGTGCAACAGAGCAAGACTCCATCTCCAGAAAAAAAAAAAAAAAAAAAAAAGAAAAGAAAAAAAAATTGGGATAAGCTGGGGGAAGGATGCACAGGACTTACCTGTACATTTCTTTATAACCTCCTTTGAAGCCATAATTATTTCAAAATAAAAAGTTAAAAAATAAAAACACAGCAGTCTGGCTACTAAGTGGAAAATGAATTGAATAGAGGACAAGAAATGTGGAGAAAACTTGGGTGATTATTGCATAAGTCCAGAAAATAAACAAATGATTCTAGGCTAGACTTGGATGGTGGTAGTGGTGATAGAGAAGAAAGGACACATCTGAGAATATATAGGTGGTAAAATTTGTGGAATCTGATGACGGATGGGATATAAAAGGCTAAAGAGGGCAAGGCGTGGTGGCTCAAGCCTGTAATCCCAGCAGGCCAAGGCAGTTGGATCACATGAGGTCAGGAATTCAAGACCAGCCTGGCCAATATGGTTAAATCCCATCTCTACTAAAAACACAAAAATTAGCTGGGTGTGGTGGCGGGCACCCGTAATCCCAGCTACTCGGGATGCTGAGGCAGGAGAATCACTTGAACCTGGGAAGCAGAGGTTGCAGTGAGCCAAGATCATGCCATTGCACTCCAGCCTGGGCAACAAGAGTGAAACTCTGTCTCAAAAAAAGAAAGGCTAAAGAGAATAAGATCAAAAGTAATTTGAAGTAAAACTCTGTCCCATATTTCATAATATAGGAAATAAACATGTATTTAGGGCATGACAGCAAATATTTGGGAGTCACCATTTTATGACGTAGTATATTCCAGAACCACAGGTGCTTATTGATATGAGGTCCCTCACAGAGTTTTGCTAGGCTAAAGTACACACCATCATTGTGTCAATAATAAATTTATTGCCTCTCAACTCCAAATTTATCCTTCACTGCCTGCTCTGCAAAAATGGAGCTGGACTCTAAATATTAATATTTTGCCTTTACCAGCTGGCATGATGTTAAACTTTGTCAGTAGAGGGTGCTGGAGGGACATTATAAGAGTATTATAAGCCATTATAAGACATATAAGAGTAAGGGGCTTTTGCTTTCCTTCCTGTTTCAATTGTTCCTCTGAATGGGTTTCTGCAGCATGCATAGCCTCCTTCCAGGTCCTGCAGTGCTGGCAACATCAGTGCCGGCTCTGCAATGCTGGCAACACCCAGGGCGTTTTCCTTCGGCACTCCCCTCAGAAGGTAGCACCACAGCAGCTTCTCCGGCATCCAGTGAGCCGCAGCTGTGCACTCTCCAATAAGACCTGTGCACTCTCTTGGCCTGGAGAGGAAGGGGACCTCTTCTTTAGGTGCTTTATCTTAGTTTTAAGGTTAGTGGCTGCTCCTTACCTCTGTTTTTCTGAAATACTTTAGTATTCTCTTTACTTCCTACTATCCCTTACTTCACTTCATACTAATCCCTTACTATTTCAATCCCTTGCTATAGTTAATAATCCTTTATTAACTCCATTCAAACTGTGTGCCCCCTGTGTCCTGATTGAATCCCGATTCATACAAACCATCGTCCAAAGTTTGCTGTTGTTATTGCCCTCAACTTTGAGCTTTTGATAGCACTATATTTGTCAACAAAAGCCTCCTGGATATGATTGCCCGATGGCTAGAGGTTGCTAAACTGGCTGCAATTTCAATCATAACATGAAAGGATTCAAACCAATTTGCAAAACTTCCAAACATCCAGATTGGATTTGATTTTTATGTCTATTCAATGTAACACAAATCTGTGATTTCAAATATTTTAAACTAGAACTTACAGAATTTTTTTTTTTGGAAAAAAGTGTACATGTCAATCGAACCAACTTAGATTAGAGGTTGAGTGCTTAAACACTCCACCATGAAACCATCCACAATAAAAACACGCAAAATTTGAGATGAAAAATATTAAAAGCAGACTATCAAATCAATACTTTAAAATATAAGAAAACCAAAAAGTTTAGTAGATGCCAGGCCAAGGATGACTGATGATAGAAATGAGTACTTCTTTCCATAGCATGTGACATGGTCGATCATTGCTTCCTTTTCTTGATTGCCCTAACACTCCTGTTTTCTTTTTCATTCTTTCATGATTTCCTTTACAGGCTCCTCTATCTTTGTTAACTTTTTAAACTGTCATCATTTCCTTCCATCTGTTCTTGGCTCTTAGTTTTCTTTGGTCCTGGAGGAGTTGATCCATTCTTAGATAATGTCTCCTTCATATGTGTCTGCAGCCTAGGCCTGTCATCTGACCTCCAGAGTCCTTTATCTAGTCTACGTTCTAGCCCAGGGGTCAGCAAACTGTCACCTGTGGGCCAAATCCAGCTCATTGCCTTTATTTATTTTATTTTATTTTATTTATTTTATTATTTTATTTTATTTTTTTGAGACAAGAGTCTCACTCTGTCACCCAGGCTGGAGTGCAGTGGTGCGATCTTGGCTAACTGCAAACTCTGCCTCCTGGGTTCACGCCATTCTCCTGCCTCAGCCTCCCTAGCAGCTGGGATTACAGGCACCCGCCACCATGCCTGGCTAAATTTTTGTATTTTTAGTAGAGACATAGCAGATTCAGGTGTCCAAAACTAAGCTCGTCATTACCCTGCTTCACCAACTATTACTACCATCAAATGTCTCCCTGTATTCTGTGTCACCTAAAACAAGTCTGGGAGCAAATTCCTGATTTGTCTTTCACCGTCCACATCTAAACAAATACCATGTTGTCAGTTTTTACCACCATTCCTTATGCTTCCTCTCCACTACCCCACTTCAATGTATAAGGCCCTCATCCATCTCTTACCTCATTTTCTCTATAATTTCCTTTTTTATAAGTTCAGGGGTGCAGTTTTGTTATACAGGTAAACCTGTGTCATGGGAGTTTGTTGTACAGATTATTTTATCGCCCAGGCCTTAAGCCTAGTACCCAATAGTTATTATTTCTGATCCTCTCTCTCCTCTCACCCTCCAACCTCTTGGTAGGCCCCAGTGTCTCTTATTCCCATCTATGTGTCTATGTGTTCTCATCATTTAGCTCCCACCCATAAATAAGAACATGTGGTGTTTGTTTTTCTGTTCCTGCATTAGTTTGCTAAGGATAATGGCCTGTGCTCCATCTATGTCCCGGCAAAGGACATGATCGTATTCTTTTTATGGTTGCATAGTATTCCATGGTATATATGTACCACATTTTCTTTATCTGGTCTGCCATTGATGGACATTTAGGTTGATTCCATGTCTTTGCTATTGTGAATAGTGCTGCAATGAACATATGTGTGCATGTGTCTGTATGATAGAATGATTTATATTCCTTTGGGTATATACCCAGTAAAGAGATTGCTGGGTCAAATGGTAGTTCTGGGGTTGCAGAGAAAAAGGAATGCTTATACACTGTTGGTGGGACTGTAAATTTGACTTTTTAATAATAGCTGTTCTGACTGGTATGAGATGGTATCTCATTGTGGTTTTGATTTTCATTTCTCTAATGATCAGTGATGTTGGGCTTTTTTTCATATGCTTGTTGGCTACGTTACAATTCCTACCTGGTATGATTTGAATGTGTCCACTCCAAAATTCAGGTGTCAACAATATGATAGTGTTAGGAGGTATTGCTTTTTTTTTTTTTTTCTTTTTGAGAGGGAGTCTTGCTCTGTCACCCAGGCTGGAGTGCAGCAGGCCAATCTTGGCTTACTGCAAGCTCTACCTCCCGGGTTCACGCCATTCTCCTGCCTCAGCCTCCCGAGTAGCTGGGACCACAGGTGCCCACCACCGCACTTGGCTAATTTTTTGTATTTTTTTTTTAGTAGAGATGGGGTTTCACCATGTTAGCCAGGATGGTCTCAA
Source organism: Papio anubis (assembly GCF_008728515.1). Classification (NCBI taxonomy): domain Eukaryota; kingdom Metazoa; phylum Chordata; class Mammalia; order Primates; family Cercopithecidae; genus Papio; species Papio anubis. The sequence continues at coordinate 354,532 of NW_022166121.1, read as the reverse complement.
TCTCCTGACCTCGTGATCCACCCACCTCGGCCTCCTAAAGTACTGGGATTATAGGCATGAGATGCCCAGCTAATTTTTTTAATTTTTAGTAGAGATGGGGTTGCACCGTGTTAGCCAGGATGATCTTGATCTCCTGACCTCGTGATCTGCCCGCCTCGGCATCCCAAAGTTCTGGGATCACAGGCGTGAGCCAACGTGCCTGGCCAGGAGGCATTGCTTTTAAGAGGTGGTTAGACCATGGGGATTCCTCCCTCATGAACAGGATTAGGTGCCCTTCTAAAAGGGCTTGATTACCTTTAATGTGCCCTTTTTTGCTCTTCTAGCTTCTGCCTTGTAAGGACAGTGTTCCTTCCTTCAGGAGGACATAGTGTTCAAAGCACCATCTTGGAAGTGGAGAGTAGCCCTCACCAAATGCCAGCATCTTAATCTTAAGAGTTCTTACCCGCCAGAACCATGAGGAATAAATTTCTGTTCTTTAAAAATTACCCAGTCTTTGATGTTCTGTTATAGCAGCACAAATAGACTAAGATACTAATGTTTTGTGCCTCTCTAATCCATCTTTCACCTAGTAGCCAGAATGATCTTTCTAAAATGCAGACCTAAACATGTCACTCATCTGCTTAAACTCTTCAATGTTTATCCATTGCTTTCAGGATGAAATCAAAAATTCTTGGTGTGGCATGCAATGCCCTTCAGAGGTCTGGCCTCTTGTCTACTTCCTCAGAATCAGCTCCTGCCACTTCTCAAAGGGTACCTTATGCTCCAGCCAGTTCTAACTACTTACAGTCTCCAAAAGATTCATACGTTTTCACCTTTCTTGTCCTTTGGAAACTCTGTTCCCTCTGATTACAAGACTCCATTTGCCCTTGCAATCTGTTTTATTTTCTACATGTTCTCACCTCAACCATTTTATGGTAAAATACATGTAACATAAAATTTACCATTTTAGCCACTAGGTACAATTTAGTGGCATTAATTACATTCACATTGTTGTGTAACTATTACCACTGTCCATCTCCAGAAAATTTTCAATATCCCAAACTGAAATACTGTACTCATTAAGCAATAACTCCTCATTACCTAACCTTTACCCTCAACCCCTGGAAACAACTCCTATATGGTTTTTTTTTTTTTTTTTTTTTTGAGTCTCTCTCTGTTGTCTAGGCTGGAACGCAGTGGCACAGTCTTGGCTCACTGCAACCTCTGCCTCCCGGGTTCAAGCAACTCTCTGCCTTAGCCTCCTGAGTAGCTAGAATTACAGGCACCTGCCACCATGCCTGGCTTTTTTGTGTGTTTTTAGTAGAGACGGGGTTTTACCATCTTGGCCAGGCTGGTCTTGACGCCTGACCTCGTGATCCACTCGCCTCGGCCTCCCAAAGTGCTGGGATTATAGGCGTGAGCCACCACACCCAGCCTCCTATATGTTCTTCTTAAGGCTCTCCTAAAAACATCATCAGCTTCCTGCCTCCCAAGCTGAGTTGAGGGTTTCTCTCCTCTGCTGACACGGTAGTCTATTGCAGTGCTTGGCATTTTGCATTGTTCATGTTACCTTAAACCTCTACTTCCTCCCCCAAACTGTGAAATTCTTAAGGACAGGAACCATTGTCTCAATCTCTGTATATCTTTGGGTGACAATGTTTTACACCAAATGGCTGATAAATGCAAGTCATCAAATCAGCTCATTGCTTTTGAATCATCTAGGGAGCCTTTAAAAACAGACGTCTAGAGATTCTGACTTGAGGAAATCTGGGGAGGGACTTAGGAATCTGAAATTTTGGAATGCTCTCCAGGTAATTCTGATTATGTGCAAGCAAGCCATCAAGATTTGGAAGTAAAGTCGATCTAAAAGACTATGCCCAAGTAAGAAGGTCTTTTTATTCTTGATGAATCACGAAAAAGAAGCCAATTCATTTCTCTTGATTTTCATACTATTTCTGAGTCTCTAGCTTTAGGGAATTACAATAAAGAACTCAAAATCTCTTAGCAATGATTTTTCTGAGCCATTCTCCTTGCACTAAGAGTTATAAAATGAAAACATGTCATTTCCATATTTTTTTGGAGCGGGGACAGGGTCTTGCTTGCTCTGTTACCCAGGATGAAGTGTAGTGGTGTAATCATGGCTCACTGCAACCTTTAACTCCTGGGCTTAAGGGAGCTTCCTGCCTCAGCTTCCTGAGTAGTTGGGACTACAGGTCCATGCCACCATGCCTGGCTAATTTTTAAAAATTATTTTGTAGAGAAGGGTCTAGCTTTGTTGCCCAGGCTCGTCTCAAATTCCTGGGCTAAAGTGATCCTTCTGCCTCAACCTCCCAAAGTGTTGGGATTTACAGGCCTGAGCCACCACGCCTGGCCTTCATTTCTTTGTTGACTTACCAAAGCGCTTTCAAATTTTCCTCCAACGACCCTATAAGGTAAACTATCAGATCCAATCTGCTTTTTTATGTTTATGTTTATTTACTTATTTTTTTGAGACGGAGTCTTGCTCTGTCTCCCAGGCTGGAGTGCAGTGGCGCCATCTCGGCTCACTGCAAGCTCCGCCTCCCGGGTTCACGCCATTCTCCTGCCCCAGCCCCCCCGAGTAGCTGGGACTATAGGCGCCCGCCACCACGCCCGCCTAGCTAAATTTTTGTCTTTTTAGCCATGTTAGCTAGGATGGTCTGGATCTCCTGACCTCGTGATCCGCCCCGCCTTTGCCTCCCAAAGTGCTGGGATTACAGGCGTGAGCCACCGCACCCGGCCCCCAATCTATTATATTACCATTTGCTTCGGCTTTATTACTCTTACCAAAGCCCTGCCATCCCAGTCGTTCCAGGGCCACTTGAAGTCTGTTTATTCATACATCAGTAAACATTTTCTAAAACACTTACTATGTGTTAGTCATTATTAGGTACCAGAGGATACATACAGCAGCAAGCCAGTCAAAATTCCTGCCTGCATGGAGGTTACATTCTAGTTAGCAGGAACCTTCTCCTCGGGGTGCTTCCTGTAAGAATATTTTCCCTAGCCTGTCCTAGTCTGACTCTTCTAATCAGGAATTCCATCATTCCAGACCACCCTGATTAGATAAAGGGTTACATTTGGCCCGGACCACACTATGTGGCGCTTGTCTGGTATGCAGCTGTTGAGGCTGTACATTGGCTTCATGTTTACATCTGTTCTCTGGGACACTGTGCAGCTGAATGAGTTGGATGTCTGTCTCTGGAAGGACGAGACTCCAGTCTGTAGCTATTTCTATGTCCTCCCACGCTTCATGAGTGCTTTTCGGTGATTCTTACATCAAAATAAGCCCAGTGGATAACCAGAAAACCTAGCAAAAACAACAACAACAAAAAAAAAAAACCAGGGAAAACAATTTCATAGAACTACGTTAAACAATGTCAGAGCTAGAAGAAACCTTCGAGATGTAGCCCCACTGCCTTTTATAGACCAGAAAACTGAGACCGAGAGAGGTTACCCAAGTCGCCTCCGGTCACACAGCCCAACTGAAGAATGTGGACGGGTGATCACATCTAATTTACAATCACACCGGGGGTGTTCCTCCTAAAATTTAACGTCTAAATGAGATTCAGCCGCATCACTGCTTCAACACCACCCCCCCCGCCCACACACACCGTCCTGATATTCATTCTACGTCGCTTTTTCTTGAAGAGTCAAGTCGTTAAAATACCAAGTGGAGGCATTCCACAAACAGGTGTCCACACCACGGCCACGCGGACACGGAGTCGGGGAATCTGGATCCCCACATGCCCGCCGAGAACTCTCCAGCTCCGGCTTACAAAGTTTCCTCGCATGGTACGTTCATCTTTGCGATCCCTGGCTGCGAGGCCGAGATGCCGGCTGCTGTGGCCTCCGACGAAGTTCGGAGATGCCCTTTCCTTGCGAAAGCTGGGCCCGATCGCGTCAGCCGCAGGGTCTGGCGTCCTCGGGCCTGGCGGGCTGCGAGGGAGCGCCGGGCGCGGGGCGGGGCGGCCCCTAGGCGCGCGCTGCCCGTCCGGGCTGCAAGAGCCGCGGGCCCGCGAGCCCCGGCGCGGAGCGAGAGGCGCGCGCGGGCCGTGGGGGCTGGGCCGAGGCGGAGCGCGAGGCGGCGGCGGTGGCGGGAGGCGCAGCGGGACGAGGCAGCGGCCCCCGCCCCCCGAAGCCCGTCCCCGCGCGGGGCTGGGGAGCTCAGGGCGGGGAAGCCGCGGGGCCGCGCCACGTCCCTCGCCCGCCCCAGAGCGGGTTTTGCAGGCGGCTCCAGTCTGGGGGCTTTTGTGTCTGCGACTCGGGAGCGGCGAGAGAGCAGACCTCCTCCTCAGAGGGCGCTGTGAGTGTGCCGCCAGGGCCGGGCCGCCAGCCTCTTGCCTCCCCTGTCAGCGGCTCCTGAGGCGGCGGCGGCGGCGGCGAAGAAGAAGGAGTGGGAGGAGGCGGCGGCGGCGGCGCACTCGCCCTCAGCACATGCCGGCCCCGGGTGGGGGGCCGCCCCCAGGCCGCGCTCCCGGCCACCGCCGCTGAGCCCCGCCGGTGCCCGCACGCCGCCCCGCCGCCCCGAGGCCTCGTCCTCCTCCCAAACTTTGCAAAGTCGGCCCGCGTCCCCACCGCCCTCGGCCGTGCCTCGGCTCCGAGGCTCGCCTCGCAGCCGCAGCGGCCCCGCGAGGAGGAGGAGCCGCCGCCGCAGCATCAAAGAGACCGAATTCCCGCGGCCTGGGGGGGAGTCATGCTTTGCGGTCTGTAATGTCAGCAGAACAGGAGAAGGATCCCATTTCGCTGAAGAGAGTTCGAGGTAACCGAGAAGGGTGCCGGATTGGGGGAACCGGGGTGAGTGAGGTGCGCGGGGCCCCGTGCCCGGCCGCCGGGAGGCCATGGGGCTCTGTCCGGGCCTAACTCCGCGCAGCCCGCGTCCCGCCCGCGCCCCGGGGCCGAGGCTGCGATCCGAGCGCGCGGCCCGGGCGCCCGCTGGCCCCCGAGACACCCGCGCGGATCCCTTGCCTCCCGACTTTGTGTTCGGAGGCAGTTGGAGCCGCACGCAGCATCCCTTCTTACCCCCTCCTCGCCCACCTCTCCTCGTTCTCAAGACACAGCACAATAGGCACCTCAAAGGGTGAAAAACAGACACCCCCTGGCAGAGACCTCGAACGATGCCCACCCCCTCAAAAAAGTAAGTTGGAGTGCACAAGAGTTGACGCTCTTGAAGAAGGGCTCCTGGGCTTTCACGTCTCTCCTGGCCCCCTTCCAACCCCCCCCCCCCCCCCCCGCGGCAAAGGCAACAGATACTCAGTTTATGTTCCTTAGGTTTAAGAGGAGAAGCTACAAATTCAGAAGGCATTTTCTCTATTGGTTTATGGATAAGAAATTATCTAAAATCAGTGTTATGCATGATTGATTTTCATCTTTCTTGCACACTGTTTAGGAATTTTCCTGTCGTCTTACTACTATCTAAGAAAAATCAGAGGGAACCGTGTGTCAAACAAAAGATACTGCATATAAGTTCACGAAAGTCAAATGCCACCCGGAAATTGGGGGATGCCTTTTAGCTCTTAATAGGGTTAAGACTGAAAGTTCTAGAGTTGGAGTAATACTGTTCATTAAGCAAATATTTATTGAACATCTACTATGTGCTAGACCTGTTCTTGTTACTGGGATACAGCAGTGAACAAAGCAGATAGACGATCTTCATCCAGAAGGAGTTCACCCTCTTGTGGGGTAAACAAATGATAAACAGTAGATACAGAATGCCAAATCGTAGGTGATATGGTGGACTACAAAAGAGGAAAAGAGGAGAGGAAATATGTGTGGGGGTGGGAAGTATGGATTGTCCGTAAGGTGATCATGAAAGGGCACACCTGGAAGATGATGTTTGAGCAAAGACCTAAAGGAAATGATAGAGCAGGGCCATATGGAATCACGTGGGAAGAGCACTCTCAGAAAAGCAACAGCAAATGCAAAGCCTGTGTCTGGAATATGCCCAGTATATGCAATCAACAGCAAAGAAGCTATTGTAACTGCAGCAAAGTGAGTAAGGAAAGAGTCCTGTGACAGGGGCTGAGGGGTAGGATCAAGAATTATTTGATTCTTGAAAAGTGAGCAAAGATGATAGATACCATTAAGAGTACATTTTGTCCATTTTTAAATTACAGCATTTTAATTGTAAAATTACAGTCGTTCAGTAGTCTTAATGCTGTGGGCTGTAGGATGATTGTGTATTAGAGGGCCTGGTGTGCCATTTAAAAGGCTGGCTTTTACTCTGAGAAAAGGTCTGCAGAGTTTTGAGCGTAAGAGTGAGTGAGCTGACATTTTAAACAGGGCATCGTAATCTGCTGTGCGGAGAACAGACTGTAGAGAAAAGGCTGAAGCAGGGGAGACTAGTAGAGAGGCGATTGCAGTAGTCATCCGAACAGGGTAAACAGGGTAAAGTGCTTTATAAATCAGTAAGTAATAAGGTAAATTTCCGGCTGACTTAAGTGATGTAGAGATGAAGGACCACAGTCGTTCATTTTTGTTTTTGTTCAATGTGACCAGAAATTAAACAAGTGTAGAACTGGCTTGTGACACACAATACAAAAGACATCCACTCAAGAGTATTTTGGTAGAAAATGATTTTCTTAGCCATTTAAGAGAAAACATAATTTAGAGAAGAGTATTGTTTTTAAAGGCTTAATATCAGCACAACCTTTAATTTGGTGAAATATTTTGTCTTTTCTATTTGTGGTTGTGAGTTGCCAAAGTCTTTAAGGAATAGACCTTCATGAGATACAATTATTCCCCTGGTATTTTTGCTGTATAATTTTGCCTACTATTATAAATTGTTTTGGGGTTAAAGGAAAAGAAAGAGGTATCAAGTTTATACCTTTGAACTGAATTATCAGTCCTAATCAAATGTAATTCTAAATAAAATGGATGAGTGTTTTATTGTGGGGCAAGAACACAGGTATATCTTCATTTTGTTCCAACTGCTGTTAAGTTCTACGGCTTAGCTATTGGGATTGGTTCCGGTGTCAGCTCAAGAATATTCTGAGAGTTAAGTACCAGAATAAAAGACAAAGCACTTTTTAAAATAAAAAGTCAGTATTTTGATGTTATGGGGAGGATTTCCTTAATGTCATTTTGTAATCATTAGAACATTCATTTAAAAAATATTTTTGGATTATTTTATAATGAGCTCTTCCGAAGCACAATTCTGCTGAACTTCATTGCCCTGGAACTTTTTGTTATTTAATATAATTTATATCATCGGACTGCATGCAGGATGTGATGTTTGCAGGGCATAAACTCTGGAGCAGTGCTTTTCAAACTTTTCCATATGCTGATGTAATAGAGACAGACCTTTTTAATGGTTGTGTATTTATTTTACATGTATTAAAACAAAAAAGTCACCAAATACCTTGCTTAGGATAAGGCTAAGATACATATGTGTATAAATACACACATATAGCAATTAAATGAATTATTAAGAAAGTAATATTATAGGTAGAACCCAGATATGGCAAAATTAAAACATGAATGACTGAGGCCTTTACAGTAGCATGCTCTGCAGACCAAAAGCATCATAATCATTTGTGATGCTTATTAAAACATAGATTCGTGGATCTACAGAATCAGGACTTCTGGGATCCACAGAGTCAGGACTTCATCTTTAACAAGATCCCCAGGTGCTCCTTATGCATACTGAAGTTTGAGAACTGCTACTAATAGACCTAGATCACAAAGGTGTGAGTAGACCAGAAGCAGCTGGCTGTGGTCTTCCAAACTGTCCTTATATTTTAACATTAGATTTAGAATTACTCTTTAGTGACATGGTATCTTACTTCTGTTTTCTACCAGTTCTTAACACTCCACCCCAAACCTTCAGCTTTTGATTATAAGACAGATCTGTGAGGACAGGTACGACGTCTTGATTGTCTTATTTGCCTTGCCCATAGTAAATGTCAGATGAATGAATGTGTGAATACATGAATTATGCTGCTTTCTGATAGTCCATTGCCCCTCATACTGCTTTTACTTGCCCTTTTCCCTTAGAATGTCAACTGTCATCGTTATTTTAACCAACACTCCCATTCTCCAGTATTCCTAGAACTCTTTTAGGCATTGATCTGATGGCAATATTCATTCATGTATTCAACAAATATTTATTGAGCAATCACAGTGCTATATAGTGGGAATACACTGATTAAGATATGACACCTGGCTGAGCGTGGTGGCTCACACTTGTAATCCCAGCACCTTGGAAGGCTGAGGCAGGTGGATTACTTGAGTTCAGTAGTTTAAGACCAGCCTGGGCAACAACCTGTCTCTACTAAAAATACAAAAAATTAGCTGGGCATGGTGGCATGTGCCTGTGGTCTTAGCTACTTGGGAGGCTGAGGTGGGAGAATCACCTGCCTGGGCAATTGGAGTGAGACCTTATCTCAAAAAAAAAAAAAAAAAAAAAAAAAAGATACGACACCTGTCTTCAAGAAATTGTTAAGTCTAGTACAGAACAGTGACAAATAAATAGCTACAAATAGCATGGTAAGGGCTGTGATTATTTATAGGAAATAAAAGAGCACATCTTTTTGTGAATCAAGGAGGGAGAAGAGTTCTAAGAAGCAGTGAGTGTTCTTTTGTCTTAAGTGATGTACAAAAAGCATCAGAGGAGATAAAAATGTGAGAAAGGGTCTAGGAGGTCTCTTGTGATTTTGAGAAGGCAGTTTTAGGAGGAAACCACATTTCAAAGTGTTGAACATTAACATGGGGCCAGGTGTGGTGGCTCATGCCTGTAATCCCAACACTTTGGGAGGCTGAAGCATAGAGCATCGCTTCAGCCTAGGAGTTTGACACCAGCCTGGGCAACATATGGACAACCCATCTCTACAAAACATTTAAAAATTAGTGGTGGTGTGCACCTGTAGTCCCAGCTACTCAGGAGGCCGAGGTAGGAGGATCCCTTGAGCCCAGGAGGTCGAGGCTGCAGTGAGCCATGTTCACACCATTGCACTCCAGCCTAGCTGACAGAGCAAGACCCTGTCTCAAAACAAAAACAAAAAATGTGGTAAAAGATTAAACGATGAAGATGTGGCTTAAAACTTAAAAGAAGCTTGATGGTAGACAGAAAGACATAGCAAATATCTTAAAAAGAGAATCAAGAGAAAATATTAGTCTTTTTTCTTCTTCATTGGAAAAAGACTTAAACATATTTGTAGATTTACAGAAGAACCCAAGGTAGAAGGAGAGGGGAAAAACTGGAAAGGCACCAGAGAGAGAGGATAATTCATTTATTAATAAGGCATTCAATACACGTTTTAAAAATATAGACCATATGCTATACAGTCATTATTCCAGTAGCTGGAGATGATACAGACAAGTTTTCTATTCTCATAAATCAGGTCTTTGCAGCTAAGGGAACAGGATTAGCATCAAGTATACGCATGGAAGTTTAGTCTTGGAGAAAAAGAGAATGGAGAAAAAAAAATTTAGAGATGAAGAAGGAAGTTGAGGGCATTTATTTCAGTGCTTTTAACCAGAGTTAGAAATAACATAGAAGGGATAAGGATGTATTTTAGAATGGAATAGTACAGAAATGTCATAAAAGTTACTAAAAATGGACTTTACAAGAAAATATAGACTGTCTCGATGGGATAAATATAGAGGATTTGGATTAAGATTGGAGAAGGAGCATAATTTATGCAGTCACAAATTGGGGGTTGGGGAAGAGCCTGTGAGAGAAAGTCTGAAGGAAAGGTTTTTTGTTTGTGTTTTTAAAATTGGTCCATATAAGAGCTAGGCAGATTATCAGGAAAGTGAGTTTGGTTTTAGACACATTGAGTGAGTATCCTGGGATATTCCAGTATATACAATGGATATATGTGGTTTGGAACTGGGTTGAGTAGTCGGACCCAGAAGTAGAGATCTGGAAGTCATCAGTAAACAGGTGAATACTAATTAATGCCTTGGGAGTATATGAGCTCACACAAGAGAGAGTGAGCAGTAAAAAGAGAACAGCATTGAGAACATCAACTTTGGAAACACTAACATTTGGGAGACAAGGCAGGGAAAAAGACCCTGAAAAGCAGAATGTGAAGGAGTAGTCAGAGATGTAGGAGAAAAACCATGAGAGAGTGGTGTTACAGATAATGAAGGAAGAATGGATTAATGAGGGGTAGATAAATGAATTTTGTTTTTAATGTGTGGAATAAAATGTTTCTATCCATGAGATGTCCATGATGCTTTTTCTCCCATATTCCCTCTCTTGGGGAACATGGCCATCTTTATCCATCCCCTACTCCCACGCAACACTGTCCCAAAGTCCTAGAATTTCTGTCTCCTTAATTTTTTTTTTTTTTTTTTGAGATGGAGTCTTGCTCTGTAGCCTAGGCTGGAGTGCAATGGCACGATCTTGGCTCACTGCAACCTCTGCCTCCCAGGTTCAAGCGATTCTCCTGCCTCAGCCTCCTGAGTAGCTGGGATTATAGGCACATGCCACGACGCCCAGCTAATTTTTGTATTTTTAGTAGAGGGGGGAATTCACCATGTTGGCCAGGCTGGTCTCGAACTCCTGACCTCAGGTGATCTGCTCACCTTGGCCTCCCAAAGTGCTGGGATTACAGGTGTGAGCCACCGCGCCTGGCCTCTCCTTAATGTTTTGAACCCATTGGCTTATTGACCTTTCCACAGCTGCTTCTTTATTTTAGGTTTTGCTTTTCCCTTTGTTTCAGTAACCCTCTCATTGGTTTCATGGCTTCCCCCTTAGTCCCTCTTAATCCATTTCCACATTGCCACTGATAGTGATGAATAGCTTACCAAGTACTTAGTTCTGAGTGTTTTAAATGGATCTTCTTGCTTAATCCTCTCAGTAAATCTGTGAATTAGATGTTATTATTATTGTTGGTTTACAGTTGAGGAATTGACATTCAGAGAGGTTAAGTAGTATGTGCTTAAGTAACATATATAAGTTTATCCAGTGAATAAGCAGCAAAGCCACAACTCAAAATCTAGGGCCCAAGCTCTTAGCTACTATGCTGCATTGCCATAGTGGTCCCCAAACACAATTGAGCCACGTTACTCTCTTTTGTAGAATTATTCAGTGGTTTCCTATTACCTTTCGAGTAAAAATCAAACTTTCTTATGTTGGCTCTTTTTGATTTGGCCCAGGTCTACCACTTAGTCCTCTATTCTTCACACTCCATGAAGTGCTTTCCCTATTTCTTATGCTCCAGTCCTACAGTATTCACACTTCCTCTCTAAATGTTGTCGTGGTCTCTCTTGCTTTTAAAACTTCCTTTGCATATTCTATCCCTCCTGCTAAACCTGCCCGCCTTTTCTACCACCTTTGGGCGATACTCATCCTCAAAGTTTCAGCTCAGTTGAAATCTCCCAGGATGTTTTCCTGAGCTCCCCACTCAGCCAAGATTCGGTGGGAGTTCCTTATGTTCCCTCAGTATCCTGTGCTCATCTCTATCACAGTGTTTATCACATTAAATTTAAGAGTTTCAAAAGAAAAAGGTTGTTTCCTATAGGTTATAAGATCCTTACAGGGAGAAATTATTACTTTTATTTATTTTATACTTCCACAAGTTCAACAAATGTTTCTGAAATCCAATTTGATGAGCATTAATGAATAGGTTTCAGTAACTTCAAGCCATTAGTCTTCCTGGTTTGCTTTTCCCAGGTGTGTAGAGAAGTTACCTCCTGGGAAGATTATACAGTTTTGTCTTCTGACATTCTTGTTTTAAGCAACCCGAGAGGTCTGAGTCATCTTTAACATCAAAATTAGCCTTAAAGTATGGTCAAGAATGATTTCAGATCTCCTTTTTTATTCCTAATCTCTATTGATGTGCCAACTGCAATAATGAGAAACAGTACAGCATTGTAACTGTGAGCCTGACTGCCAAGGTTTTTATCCCAGCTCTGCCATTTATTAGCTGTATGGTCCTTGGCAAGTTACTTAACATCCCTGCATCAGTTTCCTCAGCTGCAAAATCAGAATAATAATGGTACTTATCTCATGGAGTTGTTTGAAGGATTAAATTGGTTAATATATATAAACCACTTAGAACATTGTCTTCTGCATTCTAAGTGATCTGTTTGCTATTAACATCAGAAATAGGTCTAAAATACACATTCTGTTTAAGTAATGTGATCAACATTCACTTTTAGGTATATTTAATCAGTCAATCAATAAATGTAAATAACCTACAGCAGATTCTTATTTTGATTAGGAGTGGGTGTGAAGAGAACAGAAATGTTTTCTTCCTACAGAAAGAAAATAACAAAAAATTTTTTTAAGCGGAAAACTCTGAGGTTTCACCATTTTGTTGGAAAAGACAAATAGAAACTGTTTATTGAATAATATTCGTGAATATCTGCAGCTTTGTTCCCCATGATTTCTGAGTTTTTTTGGCTAAAAATTTGCTGACTTTGTTCAGGAAAAAAGTTCATTATCAGAGGTATTATTGTATCGTTATCTTCACATGTGAATACCATCCACCTATTCTCCTAAGCTTTACCTTTCTAAGCAACCTTAAACCCCATGGACCTCAGTAACACAAAGAGGTAAGTGGGAGACCAGTGGGAATTTGAAGACTTGTTTTACAGAGGGAAATGTTAGATTCTTAAATATAAAATTATTACCATAAAACTCAATGTTCAAAAAAGAATTTTAGGTGGATTGCTTGAAAATGAAAAATTTATTTAAATGATTTCAAGCATCAGGAGTTTTGCTGTATATTAAGTACGAGCAATTATTTGATTCTTGAAAAGTGAGCAAAAATGATAGATACCGTTAAGAGTACGTTTTGTTCATTTTTAAATTGCAGCATTTTAATTGTAAAATTACGGTTGTTCAGTAGTCTTAAGAATGCTGTGGGCTGGGCTGGGCGTGGTGGCTCACGCCTGTAATTGCAGCACTTTGGAGGCCGATGCGGGGCGGATCACGAGGTCAGCAGATCGAGACCATCCTGGCTAACACGGTGAAACCCCGTCTCTACTAAAAATACAAAAAATTAGCCGGGTATGGTGGTGGGCGCCTGTAGTCCCAGCTACTCGGGAGGCTGAGGCAGGAGAATGGCGTGAATCCGGGAGGCGGAGCTTGCAGTTAGCCGAGATCGCACCACTGCACAAAAGCAAAGGAGATAGAACAAAAATCCAAAAAAAAAAAAAAAAAAAAAAAAAAAAAAAGAATTACCTTTTTCTATTTATACTTTTGTTAAAATGAAACACTCATGACATGTTAGGGAAGATAGGACTTTGAAGTTTGGCGCCTTCGTTTATTTATATAACCACTTTATTATTTGACTTCTAAGACCATTGCTAATTCTTTTTCCATGTCAGGCTCATCACCATCTCAAGGTATTCAGATTCAAGGATATCACATTTCTCTGTTCAATATGTGGGTATATGGTGTTATAGAAAAACTGCATGCAGATTATTAATCTGCAGTCGTCAGTTCATTTTATATGGACTACTGAATAATTATAAATTGGTAATAGGTTTATTCAAACCATTAGATTTGAAAAAAAATGAACTTGAGGAGAGCACTGGCTCTTACTGTCAATTCTTTATTTACCATCTTCCCAGATGGTATTATGACATCAAATTAAAATTAAAATACAGAAGTTCTTTTAATTTGAACCAGAAGTTTCCATTTTTTCTTTCAAAGACTTAGTGTATGGATAAGATTTTAGGGAAGCAATAGTATCTTAGAGGTAGATAAGCCTGGTTTTACTCAATTAAGCAAAGAAGAAATAGATAGATAAATTGGACTTCATCAAAATTTTAAAATTGTGAGTGTCAAGGGATACTGTCAGTAAAAATAGACAACCCACACGATGGAAGAAAATGTTTGCAAATCTTATAGCTAAGAGTTTAGTATCCAGAATATATAAATAATTTTTACAATTCAGCAACAAAATGCAACCTAAGAAATGAATGGCCAAAGGATTTGAATAGATATTTCTCCAAAGAAAAGATATAAATGGTCCGTAAGTACATAAAAGATAGTTGGCATCATTAGTCATTATGGAAATGCAAATCAAAACCACAATGATATATCACTTTATATTCATTCACTAGGAGGCTATATTAAAACAAAAACAGAAAAATGTTGGTGAGGATGTGGACTGTAACCCTCATACTTTGCAGATGAAAATATAAAATAGTGCAGCCGCCGTGGAAAACAGTTTGGCAGTTTCTCAGAGTTAAACATAAAATTGCTGTATGACCCAGTGATTCCACCTCTAGATAGATACTCAAGAGGATTGAAAACATGCTCACACAAAAACTTGTGGGGGGGAAAAAAAAAAAACTTGTACAAGTATGTTTATAGAGGTATTATTCATAGTAGCCCCAAAAGTGGAAATAACTGAAATGTCCATCAGCTAGTGAATGAATAAACAAAATGTGGTATATTTATATATTGGAATGTTAATCAGCCATAAAATGGAGTGAAATACTGATACATGCTACAACATGGATGAACCTTGAAAATGTTATACTAAATGAAAGAAGCCGTATACAAAAAGCTACATATTGTATGATTCCATTTATATGAAAAGTCCAGAATAGGCATATTCATAGATAGAAAGTAGATTAAGGTTCAAGTAGGTGGATCACTTGAGGTCAGGCGTTTGAGACCAGCCTGGCCAACATGGTGGAACCCGGTCTCTACTACATATACAAAAATTTGCCAGGCATGGTGGCAGCCCCCTGTAATCCCAGCTGCTCGGGAGGCTGAGGCAGGGAAATTGCTGAAACCTGAACCTGGGAGGCAGAGGAGGTTGCAGTGAGCCAAGATTGTGCCACAGCACTCCTGCATGGGTGATAGAGTGAGACTCTGTTTCAAAAAAAAAAAAAAAGAAAAAAAAAGTGGATTAGTAATTGTCAGGGGGTGGGGGAATGAGGAGTGACTGTTGATGGGATAGGGTTTCTTTTGGGGATGATGATAATGTTAAGGAATTAGATGGTGATGATCATTACATAACCAGGTAAATAAAAATCACCGACTGTACACTTAAAACAAAAATCTAGTTTTAGATTTCATTGCTGCTTTTGATCAATGGTGTGACTGCTTTACGTTTATTTTTCTTAACTTTTTAAAAACTGGGAATGACTTGCTTTGTAAACTCAAAAGTATCTGAGACAGATCTCAATCAATTTAGAAGGTTTATTTTGCCAAGGTTAAGGATGCACCCATGACACAGCCTCAGGGGTTCCTGAGCCCAAGGTGGTGGGGATATAGCTTGCTTTTATACATGTTAGGTACACATGAGACATCAACTAATATTGATACATTGACTTGGTCCAAAAGAAGCGGCGGGGTGAGGGGTAGGCAGGTGTCCAGGTGATAGGCAGATAAGAGACAAAAGTTTGCATTCTTTTGAGTCCTTGATCAGCCTTTCACTGAATACACAATTTAGTCTGACTCAGTGAATCTCCATTTTTTACTTAAACAACAGGGCAGAGAAACCGATCAGATATGCATTTGTCTCAGGTAAGCAGAGGGATGAGTGTCTGTCCTGCACGTTTGAAGACAAGCCATCAGTTTACACTGGCAGGGTGAAATTCAACAGAACCCTTCCTTATGGGCAAATTGTGAGGGAGGTACGTATTTTTTTTTTTTTTTAAACTTTGTTGCTGTCTTATTTAGGAATAGAATGGGAGGCAGGTTTGCCTAGCTACGTAGTTCTCAGCTTGACCTTTCCCTTGGCTTAGTGATTTTGGGGTCCCGAGATTTATTTCACTTTCACACCTACCTCATAGGTTTATGAAGATTAAGGAAAAGAACATGGATGTCATATCTAACAGGCTTCTAAGTTAAGATGATGGAACAAGGCTGCTTTACAGAATCTTTTCCTCACTTCTCTCTGGTTTTTTTTTTTTTTTTTTTGGGAAGGAATCTTGCTCTGTTGCCCAGGCTGGAGTGCAGTGGCATAATCTCAGTGGATCACTGCAACCTCCTCCTCCTGGGTTCAAGTGATTCTTCTGTCTCAGCCTTCCAAGTAGCTGGGATTACAGGCGCCCGCCACCACACCCGGCTAATTTTTGTATTTTTAGTAGAGACGGGGTTTCACCATGTTGGCCAGGCTGGTCTCAAACTCCTGACCTCAGGTGATCTGCCTGCCTCAGCCTCCCAAAGTGCTGGGATTACAGGAATGAGCCACCACGCCCGACGTTTTTCTTTTTTAAATTAACCGTAACAGCTTTTTGATGTTAATAGTAATGATAGTTTCTGGCTGATTGGACTTGAAATGTAAATCAACTAGGATTTGGTCAGGAAACAGAAACCACACCAGTTATTTTTAACAAAGAATTTAATATAAAGTATTGTTAACAGAGATTTAAGTAACAAAAATAAGATGCCAAAGTTTTCACAGAGATAGCAACTGGGGGAACTAGCTGCCATTCCTAAGGCTGTGGAACAAAGGAATGAGGCTGAAATTATTAAATTGTACAAACTCAGAGGAGGGGCCCTGTGGAGTGTAAACTCAGATCTCTGAGAAAGGAATACTGTTTAAGCTGGTATTAATACCTCTGGACTTGGAAGAGCAGCCCTGTAGGCCTGGGACCCAGACACCTGGTGCACGTGTCTCTGAGGAGCACAGAAGTCTGTTTCTGCAAGTGTTGGAAATACTACAAACTAGATTTACTGCAACCGCTATGACTGAAACAAACTGCCAGTGCAGGGGAGGAGACGTCAGGCCAGGGGTGCCATGGAGAGGAACAGAAGGAGCATATTCATTTTTCTCCTCCAGCCTTCCAGTCTCCCTCTAGCACACCCTATTGGCATAGCCTGGTAGAGATGAAGCAGAGAGTATAGAATGATGTGAACAGGGTGATTGATTTTTTTCTTTGTATTTGTATGCATTGCTTATATTTCTTTATAATGAGCATGCCTATTTCCTACAAAAAAATAGTGATTTTTTAAAAAGTACTAACTACAGTATTTGTCATAAAGCTTAAAAAGCAAAGTAGTGTAGCCTAGGGGAGAGAATTGTACATTGCTACTCAGTGTGTGGTTGATGGACCGCCAGCATCTGTATTACCTGAGGCGGATTGTTAGAAATCCAAGTTCATGGGCTTTGTCCCAGAATTACTCAAACAGAATCTTCAGGAGTGGGACTCAGGAATCTATATTTTAACAAACTTTTGGGGTAATCCTTATGCATACTGAAGTTTGAGAACCACTAATACATACTTTAAAACTTCATATATAGGCTTTTGAGTCAGAAACACACAACTCTGTGACCTTGGGCAAGTTAGTTAAATCTGAGTCTCTGTTTTCTCATCTATAAAATGGGTATAGCCATAGAATTTTTTGAGGATCAGATGAAATAATGTATATAAAGTGCTTATCCCAGTATCTGACCCAGTAAACATTCACTGAATTAATTTTTGTAACAATCTGGTATTGTGGAAATTGTCTTAGTTTTTGTCTTTTAATTGTTACATCAGTTAACTGTTGAAAAATACTATAGCAAGTGAAGGAACAAACAAAAACAAAAACACTTGGACTCAATTTAATTCAACAAACATTTATTGCCTATGGATAAGGCCATATACTGTGGGTAGATAAAAAATAAATGACATTAGCTCTCCTTATAAAGATATCTTTATATATCATTTATCTTTAAAGATATCTTTATGTATCTTATGTACATATGCACACACATATACAGTATACCTTTGAACAACATGGGTTTGTACCTGAAATTTTTTGAAGAATTGAAACAAATAGAAAAAAAACTCACAGATGAACCCTGTAGCCTAGAAATACCAACAAATTAAGGAAAAGTTAAGTATGTCTTAAGTGCATAAAATATATGTAGATACTAGTCTGCTTTATCATTTACTACCACAAAACTTACACAAATCTATTATAAAAAGTTAAAATTTATCAGAACTTACATACACAAGCATTTACAGACCCTAAGTGGCACCATTTGCAGTTGAGGGAAACGTAAACAATGATGCAGTATTAAATCATAACTGCATAAAATTAACTGTACTTACTGTACTACTGTAATTTCATAGCCACCTCTTATTGCTATTGTGGTGAGGTCAAATGTTGCAAGTATCTGCTTAAAATACCACATGGTGTTAATCATCTCTATGAAAGCAGTTCATTTCTGCAGTAAATTGCACATCACAGTAAAAAGCAGTACCTTTTGGTTCTCACATATTTTTCATCATCTTTAGTGCTGTACCGTAAACCTTAAATAACAGCATGGGACCCATACAGAGTGCCACTAGTGATGCTGGAAGTGCTCCCAAGAAACAGAAAAGCCATGACATTACCAGAAAAAGCTGAATTGCTTAATATGTACCGTAGATTGAGGTCTTCAACCTGGTTGCCCACCATTTCAGACAGATGATTCATCTTGTAAATAGACGATGAAAACATACAGTATGATAAATATACTACTATAAATGTATTTTCTTTTATGATTTCTTAATTATATCTTTTCTCTAGCCTACTTTATTGTAAGAACACAGTATGTAATAAAACATATAACATACAATATATTTGTTAATCAAGTCTTTATGTTATCTGTTAAGGCTTCCAGTCAACAGTAGCCTATTTTAGTAGTTAAGTTTTAGGGTAATCAAAAGTTATACATGGACTTTTGACTGCACAGAGGGTCAGAGTTTCTAACACTTGCATTATTCAAGAATCAACTATATCACAATGTATATAGTTCAAGGATCAACTATATCCCCATCCATTGTTGGCAGATGCTTATGTTGTTTCTATGTCTTGGCTCTTGTGTATAATGTTGCAACAAACATAGGAGTACACATAACCCTCTGAGATACTGATTTCATTTCCTTTGGATATATATCCAGAAGTTGGATTACTGGATCATAATGTAGTTGTATTTTTAATTTCTTGAGGAGCTTCCAAACTTCTCTTTAATGACTGTACCAACTTACATTCCCACCAGCAGTGGATGAGGTTTCCCTTTCCTCCACATCCTCACCAACACTTACTATTTCTTGCCTTTTTTTTTTTTTCTTTTTTGAGATGGAGTCTTGCTCTGTTGCCCAGGCTGGAGTGCAGTGGCACAGTCTTGGCTCACTGCAACCTCTGCCTCCCAGGCTTGAGCGATTCTCTTGCATCAGCCTCCTGAGTAGCTGGGATTACAGGTGCCTGCCACCATGCCTGGCTAATTTTTTGTATTTTTAGTAGAGACAGGGTTTCACCATGTTGGCCAGGCTGATCTTGAACTGCTGACCTTGTGATACACCTGCTTCAGCCTCCCATAGTGCTGGGATTACAGACATGAGCCACCGTGCCCAGCCTTTTATTATTATTATTATTATTATTTATTTAAAGACAGGGTCTCACTATGTTGACCTTGGCTGGTCTTGAACTCCTGACCTCAAGCGATCCTCCTACCTTGGCCTCCCAATGTGCTGGGATTACAGACATTAGCTACCACACCTGGCTTTTTTTTTTTCTTTGTCTTTTTGATAATACATCCTAACAAATGTGAGGTTATTTCTCATTGTGGTTTTGATTTGATTTCCCTAATGAGTAGTGATGTTGAACACCTTTTCAGGTACCTATTGGCCATTTTTATGTATTCTTTGGAAAAATGTATATTTAGGTCCTTTCTCCATTGATTAAGCATTGTTTTTGCTTTTGGATGAGTACCTGTATATTTTTGGTATTAACTCCTTAAGAGGTATATGATTTGCAAATATTTTCTCCCATTTTTGTAGGCTGCCTTTTCATTTTGTTTTCTGTGCAGAAGCTTTTTAGTTTGAGGTATTCCCACTTGTTTATTTCTGCTTTTGTTGCTTGTGCTTTTGGTCATATCCCAAAAATCATTGCCAAAACCAATGTCAAGGAAGTTTTTTCCTCTGTTTTCTTCCAGGAGTGTTACAATTTCAGGTCTTACATTTAAATCTTTAGTCCATTTCCAGTTAATTTTTGTGAGTAGTTATAAGATAGGCATCTAGTTTCATTCATCTGCATGTGGATGTTCAGTTTTTCCAGCACCATTTGTTAGAGGGACTAGACTATCCTTTCCCCATTTTGTACTCTTGGTACCCTTGCCACATATTAATAATGTATTTGTTGGTTTATTTCTGGACTCTTGATTGTGTTCCATGGTGAATGTGTGTGTTTTTATGCCGATATTACTGCAGCTTTGTAATACAGTATGAAATCAGGAAGTGATTTTTTGTTCACTTATTTCTCAAGATTGCTTAGGCTATTCAGAAACTTTTGTGATTCCATATGAATTTTAGGATTTTTTTTTCTTTTTTTGTGGAAAATGCTGTTGGAATTTTGATGGAGATTATATTGAATATATAGATAAAAACTCTGTAAAAACCCTGTTGAAGGACACAGAGGAAGACTTCTAATAAATGGAATAGTATTCCCTGTTGTGGCTAGCCATCTGGAACAAAATAATACTGTTTTTTATCTCACATTATCCCAAAATAAATTCCAAATGGAGTAAACATGTAGCATAAAAATATGGCCATAGTTTGAAAAAAATAGCTTGATGGTTCCTTAAAAAATTGAAAATATGATGTATTAGTCCAGTCACAGAAAGACAAATACTGAATGATTTCACACCGCTGATAAAGACATACCCAAGACTGGATGATTTATAAATAAAAAGAGGTTTAATGGACTTATAGTTCCACATGGCTAGAGAGGCCTCACAATCATGTGGAAAGCAAGGAGGAGCAAGTCACATCTTACGTGGATGGTGGCAAGCAAAGAGAGAGCGTCTGCAGGGAAACCCCGTTTTTAAAACCATCAGATCTCATGAGACTTACTCACTATCATAAAAACAGCATAGGAAAGACCTGCCCTCATGATTCAGTTACCTCTCACCAGATCCCTCCCACAACACATGGGAATTCAAGGTGAGATTTGGGTAGGGACACAGCCACACCATATCATAGGATAAACTATCCAACAATTTCACTTCTGTGTATATATCCGAAAGAGTTGAGAATAGAGTCTCAAAGAGGTATTATAACATGTATGTTATTAACATTAGTCACAGTAGCTAAAAGGTAGAAACAACTGAGGTATCCATCTAGAGATAAACGGATAAACAGAATGTAGTATGTACATACTATACGTGGATTATTATTCAGCCACAAAAAGGAAGGAAATTCTGACACATGCTATAGTACCTTGAGGACATTATGCTTAATGAAATAAGTCAGTCACAGAAAGACAAGTATTGGATGATTCTACTTGTGTAAAATATCTAGAGTAGTCAAATTCATAAAAGCTGAAAGTAGATGGGAATCCCAGGGCATGGGGAACTTGATGGGGATCATAGGGGTGTAGAAGGGGAAAATGGGGAGTTGTTGCTCGATGGATATAGTTTCAGTTTTACAAGATGAAGACATTCTGGAGGTTGGTTGTGCAGTAATGTGAATATACTTAATACCATTGAACTGTATACTTTAAGATGGTAAACTATATGTGTTTTACTGCAATTAAAAACTAAAATTAAAAAAATTAAGCCATAAAAATATTAGGAAAAAAACCTGAGAGAATTATTTTTTATTCTCTAAAAATGAGACATAAGCATAAGACAAAGCCCAGAATTAAAAAAATAAAATATTGATGCATTTTATTACATAAAATTATTTTTTAAAATTCTGGATAGCCTTATAGAGGAAACTGGGTACAAGGTATGTGCAAATTCTCTTTACTATCTTCACATTTTTATAAATGTGAAAATCTAAAATTTTAAATATGTTTAAAATTTTATAACAAGAAATCAAAACATAATAACTTGACAAAAGTATTTGCAGTTTAAATATGTTCAGTATTTTTTTTTAGTATATGAAGAGCTTCTATAAATCACTAAGAAGAGGATCAAACACTCAGTAGAAAAATGGCAAGGAATATTAGCTCCCAAGTGATTCTAACATGCAGCGAAGATTGAAAATGGCTAGTTTAGATATTTTTGATAAATCAGAGTAAAATTTTAAAAAAATGTTTCTTAAAAACAAAAGCAGGCTCCTTTTTCCCCGAGATGGCAGATTAGAGGCTTCTGGCATGCCTCAGCCACCTGGAAATAGCAAGATAGTACATAAAGATCAACTCTGTGAGCTTTAATTCAGAAAGGAAAATGAGTATCCAATGGAATTGTGAAGGACACCCTCAATCCCAGAGAGGAGAACGCTGGCAAACAGCTCCCATGATGGCATCCAGTTGATAAAAGTGAGTGAGGCCTAAGTATGTGAGAGAGGTAGAGAGCCTACTTGCTGACTCACCTTTCCACTGGGGATCTGAGCAACCCAGGTGGAGGGAAAGCACTTTGTTTCTCCCAAGCCCTGGAGCTATCTTGGGGAAAATCTTGGAGACATTGTGAGGGAAAAACACTGGGAAGAGCTGCAGACATATTCCTAGACCCTGAGAGCAGCATGCCATTTTAAATCTGGGTGTGTACAAAATCAGGAATTCCTTGGTGACCTGGCAGTGTGGCTATATAGACATTTCAGTCCCAGGCTAGAGATTGGAGTGCCTGCTGTGGAGTGGTAGGTATGTCTACAGGACCCCAATGGCAGGCACAGCCACCGTCCATCAACCACAGAATATACATTCTTCTCATCTGCACATGAACTTACTCTAAGATTGACCACATGCTTGGCTGTAAAGCAAGTCTCAGTGAATTCAAAAAAATCGAAATCATACCAGCCGTATTCTTGGACCACAGTGGAATAAATGTAGAAAGAATTACCAAGAAGATTTCTCAAAATCATACAATTGCATGGAAATTGAACAACTTGCTCTTGAATGACTTTTGGGTAGTGAAATGACATTTGGGTAATGAAATCAAGGCGGAAATTTAAAAAATTCTTTGAAATAAATGAAAAGAGGCACAAGATACCAAAATATCTGGGATGCAGTGACAACAGTATTAAAAGGAACGTATGTAGTTCTGAACACCACCTCAAGAGTTAGAAAGATCTCAAATTAATGATCTAACATCACACCTAGAAGAACTACAAAAACAAGAACAAACTAACCTGAAGGCTAGCAGGAGAAATGAAATAACTAAAATCAGAGCTGAATTGAACACATTGAGACACCAAAATCCATACAAAGTATCAATGAAACAAACATACACCCTGGGATCAGATGAATTTATAGCTGAATTCTACCAGAAATTCAAAAAGAGAAGAACTGGTACCAGTTATACTAGTATTCTAAAAAATTGAGGAGGAGGAACTCCTTCCTTACTCATTCTATGAAGCCGGCATCATTCCAGTACCAAAACCTGGCAAGGACACAAGGAAAAAAAGAAAACTACAGGCCAGTATCCCTGATGAACATAGATGTAAACATACTCAGCAAAATACTAGCAAACCAAATTCAGTAGCACATCAAAAAGTTAATTCACCGTGATTAAGTAGGTTTCAGTCCTGAGGTGCAAGGTTGGTTCAACATAAATCAATAAGTGTGATTCACCACATAAACAGAATTAAACATAAAAATCATATAATCATCTTAATAAACATGAAAAAAGCTTTTAATAAAATTCAGCATCCTATCATGATAAAAACTCTCAGCAAACTAGGCATCGAAGGAACATACCTCCAAATAATAAGAGCCCTCTATGACAAACCCACAGCCAACATCATACTGAATAGGCAGAAACTGGAACCATTCCCCTTGAGAACTGGAACAAGACAAGAATACCCACTCTCATGACTCCTATTCAACACAGTACTGGAAGTGTTAGAGCATTCAGAATTAAAAGGCATCCAAATAGGAAAAGAAGCCAAACTATTTCTCTTTGCTGACAATATGATTCTATACTTACAACATGCTAAGGACTCCACCAAAAGGCTATTAGAATTTATAAACAATTTTAGCAAGGTTTCAGGATACAAAGTCAATGTTCAAAAACCAGTACCATTTCAATATACCAGTAATATACAAGCTGAGAGCCACATCAAGAAAGCAATCCTGTTTACACACAGACATACACACACACAACCTAGGAAATATGTCTGACCATTGAGGTGAAATATCTCTACAAGGAGAACTAAAAAACACTGATAAAATAAATCATAGATGACACAAACAAATGGAAAAACATTCCATGCTCGTGAATTGAAGGAATCAATATCATTAAAATAGCCACACTGCTCAAAGCAGTCTACACATTCAACACTATTTCTATCAAACTACAATGGAATTTTTCACAGAATTGGAAAAAACTGTGTTAAAATTCATATGGAACTGAAAAAGAGTCCAAATAGCCAAATCAATCCTAAGCAAAAAGAACAAAGTTAGAGGCATCACATTATTTCAAATATAAGGCTGCAGTATCAAAAACAGCATGGTACTTGTACGAAAACAGACATTTAGACCAGTAGAACAGAATAGAGAACCTAGAAATAAAGCCACATACTTGTAGCCATCTGATCTCTGACAAAATTGAGAAAAACGAGCAATGGTGAAAGGCCCAGTAAATGGTGCTGGGATAGCTGGCTAGCCATATGTAGAAGAATGAAAATGGACCCATACTTATCACCATGTACAAAAATTAAGATGGATTATAGATTTAAATCTAAGGCCTCAAACTATAATAATCCTAAAATACCTAGGAAACACCATTCTGGACATCAGTCTTGTGAAAGAATATATGACGAAGTCTTGAAAGCAATTGTAACAAAAACAAAAATTGACGAGTAGGATCTAATTAAACTAGAGAGCTTCTGCATAGCAAAAGAAACAACAGAGCAAACAGACAACCTACGGAATGGGAGAATATATTCACAAACTGTGCATCTGACAAAGGTCTAATATCCAGAATTTATAAGGAACTTAAACCATTGAACAAGCCAAAAACAACCCCATTAAAAATGGGCAAAAGGAGTTTGAGACCAGCTTGGGCAACAAAGACCCTGTCTCTATAAAAAATACAGAAATTAGCCTGGTATTGTGGCACATGCTTGTGGTCCCACATACGCGGGCAGCTGAGGCGGGAGAATCTCTTGAGCCCAGGAGTTTGAGGCTGCAGTTAGCTGTCGTTACACCCCTGCACCCAGCCTGGGTGACAGAGCCAGATCCTGTCTCAAAGAAAAAAGGTGGGCCGAAGACATGAACAGATATTTCTCAAAAGAAGCCATGTAAGTGGCCAAGAAACACAAAGCAATGTTCATCATCACTCATCATCAGAGAAATGCAAATCAAAACCACAATAAGATACCATCTCACATCAGTTAGAATGGCTATTTTTAAAAAGTCAAAGAATGGCCGGGCATGGGTGGCTCATGCCTGTGATCCCAGCACTTTGGGAGGCTGAGGTGGGTGGATTGCTTGAGCCCAGGAGTTCAAGATCAGTCTGGACAGCTTGGCAAAAACCTGTCTCTACTCAAAATACAAAATATTAGCTGGACATGGCAGCCCACACCTGTAGTCTCAGTTACCTGGTAGGCTGAGGTGGGAGGATCACCTCACCCCAGGAGGGCAAGGCTGTAGCGAGCTGTGATCATGCCACTGCCCTCCATCCTGGGCAATAGAGTGAGACCTTGTCTCAAAAAACAAAACAAAACAAACATCAAAACCAGATGTTGATAAGGCCTGTGGAGAAAAGGGAATGCACATAGACTGTTGGTGAGAATATAAATTAGTCACTGTGGAAAGCAGTTTGGAGATTTCTCAAATAAATTAAAACAGAACTACTGTTCAACCCAGCTATGCCATTACTGGATATATACCCCGAAGAAAACAAATTGTTCTACTAAAAAGACACATAATTGTATTTACATAGCACCACTATTCACAGTCACAACGTGGAATCAACCTAGGTGCCCATCAGTGGTGGACTGGATAAAGACTATGTGGTACATATACACCATGGAATATAAACAACCATAAAAAAGGAATGAAATCATGGTTTTGGTTTGTTTTTTTTTTTTTTTTGGTAGCAATATGAATGCAGCTGGAGGCCGTTATCCTAAGCAAATTAACATAGGAAGAGAAAATCGAATACTGCATGTTCTCGCTTGTAAGTGGGAGCTAAACATTGGTTACTCATGGACATAAGGATGGTAACAGTAGACCCTGGGGACTACTGAGGGGCAATGCAATTAGGGGCAGGGTTTGAAAAACTGCTCAGCACCTGGGTGATAGGATCATTTCATACCCCAAACCTCAGCATCATACAATATACCCAGGTAGCATACCTGCACAGGTATTCCCCGAATCTAAAATAAAAGTTGAAAATAAAAGCCAGACGTGGTGGCTTACATCTGTAATCCCAGCACTTTGGGAGGCCGAGGCAGGCGGATCACAAGGTCAGGAGTTGGAGACCAGCTTGGCCAACATGGTGGAACCCCGTCTCTACTAAAAATACAAAAATTAGCTGGGCGTGGTGGCGCGTGCCTATAATCCTAGCTACTCGGGAGGCTAAAGCAGGAGAATCTCTTGAACCAAGGAGCTGGAGGTTGCAGTGAGCCAAGACATGCCACTGCACTCCAGCCTGGTGACAGAGCGAGACTCCATCTCAAGAAAAGAAAAAAAAATGGCAAAGGACATACATGGAAAAGGAAATAAATATGATTTTTTTTTTTTGAAATGGAGTCTTGCTTTGTCACCCAGGCTGGGGCGCAATGGGGCAATCTCGGCTCACTGCAAGCACCGCCTCCTGGGTTCAAGCGATTCTCATGCCTCACCCTCCCAAGTAGCTGGGACTACAGGTGCCCGCCACCAGCCCGGCTAATTTTATTTTTAGTAGAGACGGGGTTTCAGCATATTGGTCCAGCTAGTCTCGAACTCCTGATCTGCCCGCCTCTGCCTCCCAAAGTGCTAGGATTACAGGCATGAGCCACTGTGCCTGGCCAAAATACATATGATTTTTGAATATACATTATAGAGAAATGAAAGTTTATACATGGTAAGATGTAGGGAAAAGAGAGATCAGACTGTTACTGTGACTGTGTAGAAAAGGAAGACATGAGAAACTCCTGTACCCTGAACAATTGTTTTGCCCTGAGATGCTGTTAATCTGTAACTTTGCCCCAACCTTGAGCTCACAGAAACATGTATTGTATTGTATGGAAGCAAGGTTTAAGGGATCTAGGGCTGTGCAGGATGTGCCTTGTTAACAATATGTTTACAGGTAGTATGCTGGGTAAAAGTCTTTGCCATTCTCCATTCTTGAGTAACCAGGGGCACAATGCACTGCGGAAAGCCCCAGGGACCTCTGCCCAGGAAAGCCGGGTATTGTCCAAGGTTTCTCCCCACTGAGATATTCTGAGATATGGCCTCGTGGGACCGGAAAGAACTGACCGTCCTCCAGCCCGACACCCGTGAAGGGTCTGTTTTGGAGGACTAGTAAAAGAGGAAGGCCTCTGTCTCCTGCCTGCCCCTGGGAACTGAATGTCTCGGTATAAAACCCGATTGTACGTTTGTTCTATTCTAGGATAGGAGAAAATCCGCCCTGTGGCAGGAGGCAAGACGCGTTGGCAGCAATGTTGCTCTGTTATTCTTGACTCCACTGAGATGTTTGGGTAGAGAAAAGCATAAATCTGGCCTACATGCACATCCAGGCATAATACCTTTCCTTGAACTTATTTGTGACATAGATTCTGTTGCTCACATGTTTTCTTCCTGACCTTCTTCCCACTGTCACCCTGTTCTCCTGCCGCATTCCCCTTGCTGAGATAGTGAAAACAGTAGTCAATAAATACTGAGGGAACTCAGAGACCGGTGCCGGTGTGGGTCTTCCATATGCTGAGCGCCGGTCCCTTGGGCCCACTGTTCTTTCTCTATACTTTGTCTCTGTGTCTTATTTCTTTTCTCAGTCTCTCGTCCCACCTGACGAGAAATATCCACAGGTGTGGAGAGTCTGGCCCCCTTCAGTAAGGTAAATGAAAGTGAATGAAAATATGACCATTTTGCATCCTCTGGTGAATCAGTGGACCTAGGCTTTGATTATCAGTGGTGGTTTATGTAGGGAAAGAATTCTAAGATGACCACCAAGATGTCCCATCCTGCTAGTGTACCTCCCTGTGTAATGCTCAGTACTGTGAATTTGATGGATTTTAATCCCTTGATTGGGCTATGTCATATGGCACAGTTCACCTTGAGATAGGGAGATTAACTGGGTGGACCTGATCTAATTACATGAACCTTCTAAGAGCAAAGGGTTCTCTACGGCTGGTTCAGGAAGAAGAAATCAGAGACTTGAAGCACAAGGATTTGATACACATTGAAAGCAGAAAGAGTCATGAATCAAGGAATGTGGGTGGTCTCTAGGAGATAAGAGCTGACAGCCAACAAGGAAAGTAGAATGTTAATCCTACAACCACAGGAAACTGAATTTGGCTACAGACAAGAATGATGAACTTGTAAGCAGATTTCCCTCAGAGCCTCAAGACAAGAACTCACCCTACTGATACCTTGATATCCTGAGCAGAGAACCCAGCCCAATTTCTGATTTGTGAACTACAGACTGAGAGATTATAAATGGTTTTAAAATTTATTTTTAATTCAGATAAAATTCATATGATGTAAAATTCACCATTTAAACTATCTTAGAGTGTACATTTCAGTGGTTTTTAGTAAGGTGCTAAAAAGTCACTACTTTCTTTGTTTCTGTCTTTTGTGACACTTGTGCCTTGCATGGCCCCAGGACAGGCATGGCCTCCGGAACCCCTGGGCTGCAGAGCTGCTCCACGTCTCTGTTCTGGCCGCTAGGAGCAGCAGAGCTCTGAGCAGTCAAAGCTTTAGAGGACTTTACCCACCAAGTTCTAATTCTGTATTACTTTCCATTGCCTCAGAAAGATACCATGTAACTCCCAATTCCCTCCTTTTCCTCGTGGGCTGGCAACTACTAATCTGTTTTTTGTCTCTAAAGATTTTCTGATTCTGGACATTTCCTATAAATGGAATCATGCAACATGTGGCTTTTTGTGTCTGGCTTCTTTTACTTAGCATAACATTTCCAAAGTTCATCCAAGTTGTAGCATGTATCAATACTTCATTCCTTTTTATAGCTGAGGAATGTTTCATTGTATAGATATACCATTTTGTATATCCATTCACTCGTTGATGGACATTTGGGTTGTTCCTACTTTTTTGGCTATTACAAATAATACTGCTAAAAATGTTGTACAAGTTTTTGTGCAAAGAAATTTTCAGTTGTCTTGGATATATACCTGGGAGAGGAATTGCTGGATCATATGGTAACTTTATGTTTTACATTTTTGAGGAACTGCCAAACTGTTTTCCACGGTGGCTGTACCATTTTACATTCCCGCGTGCAAAGTATGAGGGATCCAGTTTCTCCATATCTTTGGCCAATGCTTGTTATTATTTGTCTTTTTGATGACAACCATCACAGTGTTATCTCATTGTGGTTTTAATTTGTATTTTTTATAATGACTATTGGTGCTGAGCATCTTTTCATGTGTTTCTTGGCCATTTGTATATATTTGGAGAAATGTCTGTTCAAAACCTTTGGCTGGGTGAGGGATAAAAGACTACACATCGGGTACGGTGTACACGGCTCGGGTGATAGGTACACCAAAATCTCAGAAATCTCCACTAAAGAATTTATTCGTGGCTGAGCATGGTGGCTCACGTCTGTAATCCCAACACTTTGGGAGGCCGAGGCAGGCAGATCACAAGGTCAGGAGTTCGAGACCAGCCTGACTAACGTGGTGAAACCGCATCTCTACTAAAAATACAAAAATTAGCTGGGCGTGGTGGCACACACCTGTAATCCCAGCTACTCATGAGGCTAGGGCAGGAGAATCGCTTGAATCCGGGAGGCGGAGGTTGCAGTGAACTGAGATTGTGCCGCTGCACTCCAGCTTGGGCGACAGAACGAGTCTCTGTCTCAAAAAAAAAAAAAAAAAAAAGAATTTATTCATGTAACCAACCAAACACCATCTCCTCCCTAAAAACATATTGAAATAAAAGATACATTTGGAAAAAAAAAAAAAGAAAAGAACAAAACAAAAACAAAACCTTTGGCCGTTTTTCAGTTAGGTTGTTTTCTTTGAGTTGTAAGAATTATTTATATATTCTGGATATTGGACTCTTACCAGAGTCTTATTATTTTCTCCCATTGTGTGGGTTGTCTTTTCACTTTTGTGATAATGTTCTTTGATGAAAAACTTTCACCAAAAGTTTTTAATTTTGATGAAGTGCAATTTATGTTTTTTTCTTGTTTCTTGTGCTTTGGTGTTATAATTAAGAAACTTGGCTAATCCAAGGTCATGATGCTCTCCCTCCGGCTCCCCCTCTGACAGGCCCCAGTGTATGTTGTTCCCCGCAATGTATCCATGTGTTCTCATTGTTCAGCTCCCACTTGTAAATGAGAACATGCAGTGGTTTTTTTTTTGTTTTGTTTTGTTTTGTTTTGTTTTTGCATTAGTTTGCTGAGGGTAACAGCTTACAGCTCCATCCATGTCTCCACCAAGGACATGTTCTCATTCCTTTTATTGACTGTATAGTATTCCATGGTGTGTATATACCACATTTTCTTTATCATCGATGAGCATTTGGATTGATTCCATGTCTTTGTTGTTGTGAATAGTGCTGCAGTGAACATATGCGTGGATTTTTTTTTTTTTCTTTTGAGATGGAGCCTTGCTCTGTCGCTCAGGCTGGAATGCAATGGCGCAATCTCAGCTTACTGCAATCTCTGCCTCCCAGGTTTAAGTGATTCTTCCACCTCAGCCTCCTGAGTAGCTGGGATTACAGGCACCCGCCATCATGCCCCGTTAATTTTTGTATTTTTGTAAAGACAGGGTTTCACCATGTTAGCCAGGTTTGTCTTGAACTCCTGACCTCAGGTGATCCACCTGCCTTATCCTCCCAAAGTGCTGGGATTACAGGCATGAGCCACCACACTCAGCCAATGTGGATGTATTTTTATAGCAGAATGATTTATATTCCTTTGGGTCTATCCAGGAGAGGGATTGCTGGGTCCAATGGTATTTCTGCCTCTAGATCTTTGAGGAATCACCACACTTTGTTCCACAGTGGTTGAACTAATTTATTCTCCCACCAACAGCGTAAAAGCGTTCCTTTTTCTCCGCAGCCTCGCCAGCATCTGTTGTTTCTTGACTTTTATAATCGCCATTCTGACTGATGTGAGATGGTATCTCATTGTGGTTTTGATATGTATATCTCTAATGATCAGTGATGTTGAGCTTTTTTTCATGTTTGTTGGCTACATAAATGTCGTTTTTTGAGAAGTGTCTGTTCATGTCCTTTGCCCACTTTTTAATGGGGTTGGTCGTTTGTTTCTTGTAAATTTGTTTAAGTTCCTTGTAGACTCTGGATATGAGACCTTTGTCAGAAGGCAAAAATTTTCTCTTATTCTGTGGGTTGTCTGTTCACTCTGATGATAGTTTCTTTTGCTGCGTAGAAGCTCTTTAATTTAGATCCCATTTGTCAATTTTTGCATTTGTTGCAATTGCTTTTGGAGTTTTCACCATGAAATCTTTGCCCTTGCCTATGTCCTGAATGATATTGCCTAGATTTTCTTTTAGAGTTTTTATCATTTTGGATTTACATTTAAGTCTTAATCCATCCTGAGTTAATTTTTGTACAAGGTGTAAGAAGGTGATATGGTTTAGCTTTGTGTCCCTATGCAAATCTCATCTTGAACTGTAAAACCCAGGTATTAAGGGAGGAAGCTGGTGGGAAGCAATTGGATTATGGGAGTGGTTTCCCCCATGCTATTATTGTGATACAAGTGAGTTCTCAGGAGATCTGATGGTTTTATAAGTGTTTGGCAAGTTCCTCCTTTGCTCACTCTTCTTTCTCCTGCCACTTTGTGAAGAAGGTGCCTGCTTCCCCTTCTGCCATAATTGTGTTTCCTGAGGCCTCCATGGCCATGTGGAAATGTGAGTCAATTAAACCTGTTTCCTTTATAAATTACCATCTCAAGGAAATTCTTTATAGCAATGTGAGAAGGGACTAATACAGAAGGGGTCCAGTTTCAGTTTTCTGCATATGGCTAGCCAGTTCTACCATCACCACTTATTAAATAGAGAATCTATTCCCCATTGCAAGTTTTTGTCAGGTTTGTCAAAGATCAGATGGTTGTAGGTGTGCAGTCTTATTTCTGAGTTCTCTCTTCCATTCCATTGTTCTGAGTGTCTGTTTTTGTATCAGTACCATGCTGTTTTGGTTACTGTAGCCTAGTAGTATTGTTTGAAGCTAGGTAGTGTGATGCCTCCACCTTTGTTCTTTTTGCTTGGAATTGTCTTGGCTATTTGGGCTATTTTCTGGTTCCATATGAATTTTAAAGTAGTGGGGTTTATTTCTTTCTTTCTTTGTTTTTGAGATGGAGTTTTGCTCTGCCACCCAGGCTGGAGTGCAGTGGCATGATCTCAGCTCACTGAAACACAGGTTCAAGCAATTTTCCTGCCTCAGCTTCCTGAGTAGCTGGATCTGCAGGTGTATGCCACCATGCCTGGCTAATTTTTGTATTTTTTAGTAGAGACAGGGTTTTACCATGTTGGCCAGGCTGGTCTTGAACTCCTGACCTCACAATCTGCCCAGCTCAGCCTCCCAAAGTGCTGGGATTATAGGCGTGAGCCACCATGCCCAGCTAGTAGTGTTTTCTAATTCTGTGAAGAATGTAAATGGTATTTTGATGGGAATAGCATCAAGTCTATAAATTACTTTGGCCATTTTCACAATATTGATTCTTCCTATCCATGAGGATGGAATGTTTTTGTATTCGTTTGTGTCCTCTCTTATTTCCTTGAGCAGTGGTTTGTAGTTCTCCTTTACGTCCCTT
This sequence comes from Papio anubis, assembly GCF_008728515.1. Taxonomy (NCBI): domain Eukaryota; kingdom Metazoa; phylum Chordata; class Mammalia; order Primates; family Cercopithecidae; genus Papio; species Papio anubis. The sequence goes on along the minus strand of NW_022166121.1, from coordinate 321,818 downwards.
GTTAGCTGTATTCCTAGGTAGTTTATTCTCTTTGTAGCAATTGTGAATGGGAGTTCACTCATGATTTCATTCTTTGCTTGGTTGTTGGTGTATAGTAATGCTAGCAATTTTTGCACACTGATTTTATATCCTGAGACTTTGCTGAAGTTGCTTATCAGCTTAAGAAGCTTTTGAGCTGAGATGATGGGGTTTTCTAGATATAGGATCATGCCATCTACTAACAAAGATAATTTGACTTATTCTCATCCTATTTGAATACGCTTTATTTCTTTCTCTTGCCTGATTGCCCTGACCAGAACTGTCAATACTGTGTTTAATAGGAGTGGTGAGAGAGAGCATCCTTGTCTTGTGCCAGTTTTCAAGCAGAATGCTTCCAGCTTTTGCCCATTCAGCATGATAATTGGCTGTGGGTTTGTCATTTATGGTTATTATTATTTTGAGGTATATTTGTTCAATACCTAGTTTATTGAGTCTTCAACATGAAGTGGTGTTAAATTTTATTGAAGGCCTGTTCTGAATCTACTGTGATAATCATGTGTTTTTTGTCTTAGTTCTGTTTATGAATTATTTTTATTGATTTGCATCTGTTGAATCAAGCTTGCATTCTCATCGATTAAGCCAAAATTATTACGGTGGGTAAACTTTTTGATGTGCTGCTGGATTTGGTTTGCTAGTATTTTATTGAGGGTTTTTGCATCAATGTTCATCAGGAATATTGGCCTGAAGTTTTCTCTTTTTGCTGTGTCTCTGCTGGGTTTTGTTATCAGGATGGTGCTAGCCTCATAAAAATGAGTTAGGGAGGAGTCCCTTCTTTTCATTTCTTTAGAACAGTTTCACTTGTACCTCTGGTAGAATTCAGCTGAAAATCTGTCTGGTCCTGGGCTTCTTTGGGTTGGTAGGCTATTTATTATTGCTTCAATTTCAGAACTTGTTACTATTCTTCAATTCACTTTCTTCCTGGTTCAGTCTTGGGAGGGCATATGTGCCTAGGAATTTATTTATTCCAGTTTTTTTTTTTTTAAGTATATGTGCATAGAGGTGCTTATAATATTCTCTGGTGGTTGTATTTCTGTATTGTATTTCTGTGAGGTCAGTGGTGATATCCCCCTTTTCATTTCTGATTGTATCTATTTGATTCTTTTTTTCTTCTTTATTAGTCTAGCTAGCAGTCTATTTTATTTTTGCAAATTACCAACCTGGATTTATTTATTTTTTTAAGGGTTTTTTGTGTCTCTGTCTCCTTCTGTTCTGCTCTGATTTTGCTTATTTCTTTTCTTTTGCTAGCTTTGGGGTTTGTTTGCTCTTGGTTCTCTAGTTCTTTTAGTTGTGATATTAGTTTGTTAACTTGAGATATTTCTAGCTTATTGATGTGGGCATTTAGTGCTATAAATGTCCTTCTTAACACTGCTTTAGCTGCGTCCCAGAGATTCTGGTACGTTGTCTCTGTTCTCATTAGTTTCAAAGAACTTCTTGATTTCTGTGTTAATTTCATTATTTACCCAGGAGTCATTCAGGAGCACACTGTTCAGTTTTCATGTAGTTGTGTGGTTTTCAGTGAATTTCTTCGCCCAGGCTGGAGTGCAGTGGCCGGATCTCAGCTCACTGCAAGCTCCACCTCCCGGGTTTATGCCATTCTCCTGCCTCAGCCTTCCGAGTAGCTGGGACTACAGGCGACTGCCACTTCAACTGGCTAGTTTTTTTTGTATTTTTTAGTAGAGATGGGGTTTCACCGGGTTAGCCAGGATGGTCTCGATCTCCTGACCTCGTGATCCGCCCATCTCGGCCTCCCAAAGTGCTGGGATTACAGGCTTGAGCCACCGCACCCGGCCTTCAGTGAATTTCTTAGTTTTGAATTCTAATTTGATTGCACTGTGGTCTGAGAGACTGTGATAATTTCAGTTCTTTTGCATTTGCCAAGGAGTATTTTCCTTCCGATTGTGATCAATTTTAGAGTAAGTGCCATGTGGTGATAAAAAGAATGTAAATCTTGTTTTTGGGTGGAAAATCCTGTATATATCTATCAGGTCCTCTTGACCCAGAGCTGAGTGCAGGTCCTGAATATCTTTGTTAATTTTCTGTCTTGATGATCTGTCTAATATTGTCAGTAAAATGTTAAAGTCTCCCAATATTATTTTGTGGGAGTCTGAGTCTCTTTGTGGGTCTCTAAGAACTTGCTGTGGCCGGGCGCGGTGGCTCAAGCCTGTAATCCCAGCACTTTGGGAGGCTGAGACGGGCGGATCACGAGGTCAGGAGATCGAGACCATCCTGGCTAACACGGTGAAACCCCGTCTCTACTAAAAAATACAAAAAACTAGCCGGGTGAGGTGGCGGGCATCTGTAGTCCCAGCTACTTGGGAGGCTGAGGCAGGAGAATGGCGTGAACCCAGGAGGCGGAGCTTGCAGTGAGCTGAGATCTGGCCACTGCACTCCAGCCTGGGCGACAGAGCGAGACTCCGTCTCAAAAAAAAAAAAAAAAAAAAGAACTTGCTGTATGAATCCGGGTGCTCCTGTGTTGGGTGCAGATGTATTTAGGATAGTTAGCTATTCTTGTTGAATTGAACTTTTTGCCATTATGTAATGCCCTTTTTTGATCTCTGTTGGTTTAAAGTCTGTTTTGTCAGAAACTAGTATTGCAACCCCTGCCTTGTTCTGTTTTTCATGTGCTTGATAAATTTTCCTCCATCCTTTTATTTTGAGCTGATGTGTGTCTTTGCATGTGAGATGCATATCTCGAAGACAGCATAACGATGGGTCTTAACTCTTTATCCAGCTTGCCATTCTGTGTCTTTTAATTGGGGCATTTACTCCATTTATATTTAAGGTTAATATTGTTAATATGTGAATTTGATCCTGTCATCATGATGTTAGCTGGTTAATTTGCAGGCTTGTTTATATGGTTGCTTCATAGTGTCATTGGTCATGTACCTCAGTGTTTTTGTACTGGCTGGTAACAGTTTTTCCTTTCCATATTTAGTGCTTCCTTCAAGAGCTCTTGCAAGGCACCACCACCCAGTGGTGACAAATTCCCTCAGCATTTGCTTATCTGAAAACAATCTTATTCCTCCTTTGCTTAAAAGCTTAGTTTGGTTGGATATGAAATTCTTGGTTGGGAATTTTTTCTTTAAGAATGTTGAACATTGGCCCCCAATCCCTTGTGGCTTGTAGGGTTTCTGCTGAGAGGTCTACTGTTTGTCTGATTGGTTTCCCTTTGTAGGTGACCTGGCCTTTCTCTCTGGTGGCCCATAACATTTTTTTTTCATTTTGACCTCGGAGAATCTGATGATTATGTGTCTTGGTGTTGATCTCTTGTGCAGTATTTTACGGGGATTCTCTGGATTTCCTGACTTTGAATGTTGGCCTATCTTGCTAGGTTGAGGATGTTCTCCTGGATGATATCCAGAAGTATGTTTTCCAACTTGGTTCCATTCTCCCCCTCTTTTTCAGGGACACCAACAAGTTGTAGATTTATTCTCTACATAATTCCATATTTCTTGGAGGTTTAGTTCATTCCTTTTTCTCTATTCTTGTCTGCCTCTCTTATTTCAGAATGATTATCTTTGAGCTCTGAGATTCTTTCCTTCACTTGGTCTATTCTGCTGTTGATACTTGTGATTGCATCGTGAGGTTGTCATGTTGTGTTTTTCAGCTCCATCAGATCAGTTATATTCCTCTTTAAACTGGCAATTCTGGTTATCAGCACCTGTATTGTTTTATCATGATTCTTACCTTCTTTGCATTGGGTTACAGCATGCTTCTTTAGCTCAGTGAAATTCATTATTACTGACCTTCTGGCATCTACTTCTGTCAATTCAGCCAATCTCAGCCTCAGCTCAGTTCCTTTTTTTTTTTTTTTTTGACAGAGTCTCGCTCTGTCACCCAGACTGGAGTGCAGTGGTGCAATCTCAGCTCACTGCAAGCTCCACCTCCTGGGTTCATGACATTCTCCCGCCTCAGCCTCCCGAGTAACAGGGACTACAGGTGCCCGCCACCACCCCCAGATAATTTTTTTTGTATTTTTAGTAGAGACGGGGTTTCACTGTGTCAGCCAGGATGGTCTCGATCTCCTGACCTTGTAATCTGCCCACCTTGGCCTCCCAAAGTGCTGGGATTACAGGCTTGAGCCACCACGCCCGGCTGCCTCAGCCCTGTTCGGTGCCCTTGCTGGAGAAGTGTTGTGATCATTAGGAGAAGAGGCAGTTTTTTTGAGTTTTCAGCATTTTTGTGTTGATTCTTTTTCATCTTTTTGGGCTTATCTACCTTTGATCTTTGAGGTTGCTGACCTTGAATGGGATTTTTGTGGCGTCTTTTTGTTGATATTGTCGTTGTCATTGCTTCTGTTTGTTTGTTTTTCTTTTAACATTCAGGCCACTCTTCTGTAGGACTGCTGCAGTTTGCTGGGGGTCTGCTCCTGACCCTAGTTCCCTCAATTTTTCCTGTACCTGGAGATATTACCAGTGAAGGCTGTGTAACAGCAAAGGTGGCAGCCTGCTCCTTCCTCTAGCAGCTCCATCTCAGGGCAGTCCTGACCTGTTGCTGGCTTGAGTGCTCCTGTAGGAGGTGTCTGGAGACTCCTATTCAGAGGTTTCACCACTGTCTAGGGGCTGGGCATGGTAGCTCACACCTGTAATCCCAGTACTTTGGGAGGCTGAGGTGGGTGGATCACTTGAGGTCAGGAGTTTGAGACCAGCCTTGCCAACATGGCAAAGCCCCATCTGTGCTAGAAAAAACAAAACAAAATTAGTGGTGGTGGCAAGTGGTGGTGGTGGCAAGTGCCTGTAATTCCAGCCAATCAGGAGGCTGAGGGGGGAGGATTGTTTGAGCCCAGGAGGCAGAGATTGCAGTGAGCCAAGGCCACGCCACTGCACTCCAGCCTGGGCAATGGAATAAGACTCCTTCTCAGGAAAAAAAAAAAAAAAAAAAGCAGCAGTCTGGCTGCTTTTTGATAGAGCAGGTGTGCTGCACTGGGGGAATCCTTCTTTGTCCAGACTGCCTAGACTCTTCAGAGCCAGCAGGTAGGAAACACTGAGTTGACTGAACTGCAGAGATAGCGGCTGCCCCTTTCCCCATAGCCTCCATCCTGGGGAGAGATCAGAGTTCTGCCTGTATAACCCTGCCTGGAAATTCTCACAGGGAGGCCCTGCTCTGTGAGAAGGGATGGATCAGGGTCCCACTTAAGGAAGTAGTCTGGCCATGATCTGGCACAGCAGCTGTGCTGCATTGCAGAGGACTCCCCTTTGTCCAGACTGCCTGGACTCCCCAGAGCCAGCAGGCTAGAACAGCTGAGTCAACTGAACTGCAGAGATGGCGGCCACCCCTTCCCCAGGAACTTGCTCTGTCTCAGCCAGTCTCCAGTCTGTTGCTGCTGGCTGGCTGGAATTCCAAGTCAATGGATCTTAACTTGGGAGTGCCATGGAAGTGCGGTCTGCAGAACAACGCTGCTTGGCTCCCTGGATTCAGCCCCCTTCCTAGGCAATGTATGGGTGGATCTCCTGCCTTGCAGGATTCTTTTTCATCTTTGCAAGGATTTCTGGGGCTGGAGTATGTAAAACTCCTGGGTCTGTGTGTGTGTGCCTGAGTGGCTGCTCTCCCGAGACTCTGCATGCACAGCTCTGTTTATTGGACCCAAGGCCCTGGTGGCATGGGCTCACAAGGGGATCTCCTGATCCATGAGTTGCAAAGATCCGTGGGAGAAGCATTGTTTCCTGGATGGGGTCACACAATCACTCACTGCTTCCCTTGACTGGAGGTGGGCCGGTTTTTCTTTGGCTCTGTGCCGCTCGTGGGTGGGCAGTTGCCCTACCCCATTTTTCTTCATTCTCTGTTGGTCAAGTTATTCACTTGGTTAGTCCCAGTGTGAGAACCTGGATATTTCAGTTGAAGGTGCTTTATTCACTCACCATTTTCATTCTTCTCCCTGAGAGCCATGGACCACGTTTTTTTTTTTTTTTTTTTTTTTTTTTTTTTTTTTAGACAGAGTCTTGCTCTGTTGCCCAGGCTGGAGTGCAGTGGCGCGATCTCAGCCTACTGGAACCTCTGCGTCCCAGATTCAGGCAATTCTCCCCGCTTTAGCCTCCCAAGTAGCTGGGATTATAGGTGCCTGCCATTACAGCTGGCTAATTTTTGTATTTTTAGTGGAGACGGGGTTTTGCCATGTTTGCCAGGCTGGTCTCGAACTCCTGACCTCAAGTGATCTGCCCGCCTTGGCCACCCAAAGTGTTGGGATTACCAGCATGATAAGCCACTGTGCCTGGCCTGCAGCTGCCTCTAATCAGCCGTGTTGGCCCCTTCTCAGTATTAGATTTTTGTCAAATGCTTTTCTGCATCTGTTGAAATGATCATGTGTATTTCTTTTCATTCTATTAATATGGCATATTAAATTGATTTAATATGCTAAATCAACCTTCCATTTCTGGGAAAAATCCCACTTTGTTGTGATGTATTATCCTTTGAATATTCTGCTGCATTTGTTTTGCTAGTATTTTGTTGAGAATTTTTGCATCTGTGTTCTTTTAGATGGGGTCTTGCTTTGTTGCCCAGGCTGGAGTGCACTGGCATGTTCACAGCTCACTGCAGCCTCCAACTCCTGAGCTCAAGAGATCCTCCCACCTCAGCCTCCTTAGTAGCTGGGACCACAGGCATGTGCCACCATACCTGGCTAATTTTTTTTTTTTTAATTTTAATTTTAATGTAGAGATGGAATCTCACTGTGTTTTCCAGGCTGGTCTCAAACTCTTGGGCTCAAGCAATCCCCCGCCTCAGCCTCTTAAAGTGTTGGGATTATAGGCATGAGCCACCATACTCGGCCACATCTGTATTCTTAAGAGATGTCGGTTTGTAGTTTTTTTGTTTTTTTTTTTCCTTGTGATGTTTTTGGCTTTGGTATCAAAGTAATATTGGCCCAATAGAATGAGTTAGGAAGTGTTCCCTCTGCTTCTGTTTAAGTGGACATTGTTTTAAGTGGCCAACCAAGTATGTGGTAATTTGTTATACAACATAAGAAAATTAATACAACTGCTAAAGAAAATCAACTAGAAATGAGGTGCCTTCTAATGGAAGAACAGACCATCACCTATGGAGCAGCCTTGCAAAAAACAGAAATCTGAATCTGATCAAGCCTATAGTCTAGACCAGGGATCCCCAACCCCTGGGCCATGGACTGGTGCTAGTCCATGCCCTGTTAGGAGCCAGGCCACACAGCAAGAGGTGAGTGACTGGTGAGCGAGCATTACTGCCTGAGCTCCGCCTCCTGACAGATCAGCAGCAGCATTAGATTCTCATAGGAGGGTGAACCCTATTGTGAACTGTGCATGCGAGGGATCGAGATTGTGCGTTCCTTATGGGAATCTAATGCCTGATGATCTGAGGTGGAACAGTTTCATTCCACAACCATCCCCACCTCCCATCCCCGACCACTGGTCCCTGGTGTCAAAAAGGTTGAGGATCACTGGTCTAGACCCAATATCAATTTGTAGGAAATAAGGAACATGTTAAACTATGTCAGTCAGCAAATATAATCAGCAAAATCCAGATATATCAAACATTCCAGGCTAGAAAACATAAATCACACCTGCAATTGAATGTAATATAGTTTGTAATATAATTTTATATAAGAAATTAAACAGGTGTTGAAAAACCAAAAAGCAAAAAGTGAGGTAGCATGGACAGTAACTGCAGGAAGCAACTTCCACATCTGGGACTTAGTGAACAAAGAAAAGAAGTTGGGGTTATGAGAACCTAGAGGATTGGAAGAGAGACCCCTTAGAGCTTGGACTCAGTCTTGGAGATTGAGGTGCTGCCCAGCTGGTATTAATACCTCTGAGAGAACATGTTGAAGCTGGTTTGGGGAGTGGGATGAACTACCAGTGCCAGAGAGAAAGCCTGTTGGGATGATAGAGATAAGAAGACTAAGCAGACACGAGGAGCAGCAATTCCGTATCACCTCCCCTGGCCTTCAAGTATCCCTCTAGAGCTCCCGTTGGAAGACCCTAGCAAAAGAAAAATGTAGTTTGCAAAGTCCCAGTCCCAGTGTCACTAAGAGGGGTTGGAGCTAAAAGACGATATAATAATTGGAACAATAATCAATCTGGTTCTTTCAGTTAATACATTGGAAGGAAAAAACAGTGATGGAAGGAAGTATATCAATTAAAAGACATGTCAAACCAGTTGTAATCTATTGACCATATTTGGATCCCAATCTAAACAAACCATATAGATATTATGAGATATTTGGATTGGGTATGAAGTAATATGAAGGATTATTGTTAATTTCTATAGTGGCTAGAATGGCATTGTACTTTTTTTCAGTTCCTAGTTTTTAGAAATACTTTCTGAAATATTTACCGATAAAATGATGTCTGAAATTTTCTTCAAAGTAGTACTGGATGGAGCGAGGTGAAGGTGGTGTTGAAAACACAAGATTGAACATGAATTGATGGTTATTAGGGCTGGCTGATAGGCATATGGGGTTAATTTTATTCTTCTCTGTATGTTGTATATGTTCAGAATTCTCCATAATAAAATGTTTCTTAAAGCTGAAAAAATTCCTTTCATAAACTTTCTTTAACCTCTTAAATTGATAGTCAAGCTTTTGCTTTCCTTGATCATATACTGTTGAGAAAGCAATATTTGGAAACATTGTTGCATTTTTAACAATATCTTTAAGAATTAAAAGGCACATACCTTTGATGCCATAATTCTGGTTCTAGGAACTACTTGTAAATCTCTCTGAAGGCATTTATACATGGATTTTTGTTGGAAACAACTTAAACTCTCATCATTATGGGGGGGACTAGTTTAATGAATCATAGTGTAGTCACGCTGTAGAATACTACTCAGTTATTAGAGAATAAAGAAGTTCTAAATAGAGTGATATGGAATGATCTGCAAGTAAGAAAGCATTTGTGTTCTTTCTGCCAAAAAAAAATATTGTACTTGAATATATCTAGATTATCTTTGGAAAGGTAGACCAGAAACTAATAATAGTGGTGGCCTCTGAGACAGGGAACCAGATTACTAAAGGTTTTAGAGTGAGAGAGAGACTTTGCTTTTTCACTGAAAGAATGATAAATATGGGAGCAGGGATGAATGGCTATATCTGGCTGAAACTATGGGAAAGACTTTTTTTGAAAAATAAAGATAATGAAAGCTTAGTATTTCTCTTGTCTAACAAAAATAGAAAACATTAACAGGTAAATATAATAGATATTACTGTGAGATATAAAATAACTTCACTTACAAGTGGGAAATATTATCTGAATTTTTTTTTTAGGTGGTGATAGTGGACTGGATGGGTTAGGAGGACCAGGTGTACAACTAGGAAGCCCAGATAAGAAAAAACGCAAGGCAAATACACAGGTAAACTGATATTTTCTTTAATAACAGTTTTTCTTTCTAGTATGATCAGGCTGATGAGGTAAATTTAAACTTGGTCATAAGTTTTGTTTTCTGTTCAAGTGATTGTACTTTCAATCATTCATTGTACTTTCAATCAATCATTCAAGTGATGGTACTTTCTTTTTTTTGAGGTAGATTCTTGCTCTGTTGCCAGGCTGGAGTGTAGTGGGGTGATCTCGGCTCACTGCAACCTCCGCCTCCCAGGTTGAAGCAATTCTCCTGACTCAGCCTCCCAAGTAGCTGGGATTACTAAAGGCAAGCGCCACCATGCCCAGCTAATTTTTGTATTTTTGGTAGAGAAGAGTCTCACCATGTTGGTCGGGATGGTCTCAGTCTCTTCACCTTGTGATCCACCTGCCTCGGCCTCCCAAAGTGCTAGGATTACAAGCATAATTACAACCGTGCCCGGCTGTACTTTTTGTTTGTTTGTTTAAGTCTGTAACTAGTGGCTATTGTCGGACTATCGGCATAGAGTAGATATTGCACAAAGGAAGTGTGGGCAAATTAAAATGCTTGTTCTTAAAGAGGCTGGGCGTGGTGGCTCACGCCTATAATCCCAGCACTTTGGGAGGCCAAGGTGGGTGAATTACTTGAGGCCAGGAATTTGAGACCAGACTGGCCAACATGGGGAAAGCCCCTCTCTACTAAAAATATAAAATTAGGAGGCCGAGACGGGCGGATCACGAGGTCAGGAGATCGAGACCATCCTGGCTAACACGGTGAAACCCCGTCTCTACTAAAAATACAAGAAAATTAGCCGGGCGAGGTGGTGGGCGCCTGTAGTCCCAGCTACTTGGGAGGCTGAGGCAGGAGAATGGCGTGAACCCCGGGGGGGCGGAGCTTGCAGTGAGCCGAGATCGCGCCACTGCACTCCAGCCTGGGGCACAGAGCAAGACTCCGTCTCAAAAAAAAAAAAAAAAAAAATTAGCCAGGTGTGGTGGCACACTTCTGTAATCCCAGCTATTCGCGAGACTGAGGCATGAGAATTGCTGGAACCTGGAAGGTAGAGGTTGCCATGAGCTGAGATCGCACCACTGCCCTCCAGCCTTGGTGACAGCGTGAGACTCTGTCTCAAAAAAAATTAAAATTAAAATGCTTGTTCTTAAATCTAATGTAAAAGTTTTTCAAGGGCATGAATGCCTGTAGTTCTATTAAAAGATTTTAAAATATATAGTAACAATTTTAACCTGAAGTAATTGTTCAACTATAATAGTAATTTAGTATTATGTGCATATCACGAAGCAATCATGATGGAGGCCTTTGTTATAATTTTCGATTATGACAAGCAATTATACATACAGGCTCTCATGGTTTTATTCTTTATAAATTTGAAGCACTCTTTTTATGATAAAGGCTACTAGTAAGTTTGTGTGTACAGATTACTGATCTTTTGATCATTTTGACCACCATCTGTTAAACTTGCAGTGTGACTAAAACTGGCAGTTTATTTTTTCAGTTTGAGGCCCAGAGCTTAATGTTTTGGGAATACTTTAATTGTATCTCCCTGAAGTTAAGCTAGGGGAAAAACTTAGATTCTGATTGTTGTTATTTAATTTTGTGACTATTTGGTGTATGAAAGGTGTTTTAGGTTAGACTGCTTTAGTATTTAAGTGAAAGATTCCAGAGTTATAGGTAAGCATATTAAATGAAAATTAGGATAATGAAGCTTCTTTTGAAAGTTAAATACTTTTGGGGTTTGAAGTTACAATGGATTTGAGCTCAGAAAATCATACTTTATTTTCTTTTGTAAATGAAATAAACCTAAAATTTTTATCAGCAAGTATAATTAAATGTAAACATTAGTCATAACTGAAAGGTCAAGTGAAGATAATAAATGTTTATAACAACACTGCAAGAGAAATTTGACTAATACTGGGTTCACAGGTATTAAGGTAACAGGACAATTTTAATAACATATTTGATCAAAAACATGTATTTTACTTTACATTTTCATTTCAGGGACCTTCTTTTCCTCCATTGTCTGAGTATGCTCCACCACCGAATCCAAACTCTGACCATCTAGTGGCTGCTAATCCATTTGATGACAACTATAATACTATTTCCTATAAACCACTACCTTCGTCAAATCCATATCTTGGCCCTGGTTATCCTGGCTTTGGAGGCTATAGTACATTCAGAATGCCACCTCACGTTCCCCCAAGAATGTCTTCCCCATACTGTGGTCCTTACTCACTCAGGAACCAGCCACACCCATTTCCTCAGAATCCTCTGGGCATGGGTTTTAATCGACCTCATGCTTTTACATTTGGGCCACATGATAATTCAAGTTTCGGTAACCCATCTTATAATAATGCACTAAGTCAGAATGTCAACATGCCTAATCAACATTTTAGACAAAGTCCTGCTGAAAATTTCAGTCAGATTCCTCCACAGAACGCTAGCCAAGTTTCTAACCCTGATTTGGCATCTAATTTTGTTCCTGGAAATAATTCAAATTTTACTTCTCCATTAGAATCTAATCATTCTTTTATTCCTCCCCCAAACACTTTTGGTCAAGCAAAAGCACCTCCCCCAAAACAAGACTTTCCTCAAGGAGCAACCAAAAACACTAATCAAAATTCCTCTGCTCATCCACCTCACTTGAATATGGATGACACAGTGAATCAGAGTAATATTGAATTAAAAAATGTTAATCGAAGCAATGCAGTAAATCAAGAGAACAGCCGTTCAAGTAGCACTGAAGCCACAAACAATAACCATGCAAATGGGACGCAGAATAAGCCACGACAACCAAGAGGTGCAGCAGATGCCTGCACCACTGAAAAAAGCAATAAATCTTCTCTTCACCCAAACCGTCATGGCCATTCATCTTCTGACCCAGTGTATCCTTGTGGAATTTGTACAAACGAGGTGAATGATGATCAGGATGCCATCTTATGTGAGGCGTCTTGTCAGAAATGGTTTCATCGGATCTGTACTGGAATGACTGAAACAGCTTATGGCCTCTTAACTGCAGAAGCATCTGCAGTATGGGGCTGTGATACCTGTATGGCTGACAAAGATGTCCAGTTAATGCGTACTAGAGAAACTTTCGGTCCGTCTGCAGTGGGCAGTGATGCTTAATCACAGGCATTAACTAAAGTGAGTTTATTTTCCTGTGTATTGCGGAAGTTCATTGACACAGGATTTTAATGTTTTACATTATTTTTTTAAATGCATACACAAAAACATTATTTACTTAGTTTTTATTGATAATTCACTCATACTAGAGCAAATTTTTTATTGTCTTTGCTTGCTGTCTTAAATGAGAATAATGTATATGGGGGTGCTTTAGAAGCATTTATAAATAAATGTTAGTTGTTGTTATTTATCACAAACATAAAAGCCTCTTGAAACTTCAAAATAATATATAATAAATGTAGGCAAGTTTTAACTTTTAAAAGTTAGAATCATTGAAATACGTGTATTTCATTGCTGAACTTTGGTTGTACCATATTAAAGATTTAGTTCAAAAAGTTTATCAAGGATCCACTTAACACGTCTTCACAACATAATATATGTAACTGTAACATGGGGGAAAGCATACATTTTTATGGATTAAAAAAATAATAGTATGACACCAGATTCCTCCTCCACTAGGGTCTTTGGAATTAATTAGTTTCATATTTTCAAGTGAGTTTTCAGGATATCTGTTTGTACAGATACAAGACAGATCTTAGCATATAGTAAATTCTCAGTAAGTATTGATTAACTTGTGGATGGTACCACATGAAATTGCTAATATTAGATCAGTTGAAAATTGACTGCAATTAGTAAAGTTGGCGTAATGTATGTCCCAGTTGTGCTATTTAGAATTATGATAGTATTATGCTCCTACTTTTCTTTGATATTGAGTTGTTTTGTTATTGTTTATTGTTTTCCAGAGGAATACTATAGTATCCACAGAAGAATTGTGAATACTTTTTGTATAATTTTGAACTGGGACATATTGCAAATGAGGAAGGTAGAAACATCCATTTGGCCTTAGAGGGCTCTGCTAGTAAAAGAACTACTCAGTGGTGGTTTGAAAAATCTTGTTCTAGGGATCTGGATATCAAAAATGAACCTTAGGGGAGATCAAAATCCATTTTAAACAAAGATCAATTAAGAGCCAAAGTGAAATCTAACTCGCAAACAACAATTTGAAGCCTTGCAGAAGACTTAAGGAGCTCCCACTGTGACTGGGGGAAAGTATAAAAATGGACCTGAGAGTACCCTCTTGAGGGATGATCAAGAATGGAGACAGTTGGAGGTGTGCTCATTAAGATTCAAAACAGCAGAAATCCATTTTTGGAGCAGTTTCTAACCTGTGGCCAAAAAAAAAAAAGTATACTGTTTGACAGCTAATGACAATTTATACAATCGTTGGAGGCTGGTAAATCTCCCTAATATGTTGCCACCATTATCATTGCAACCAAAAAAAATTCTGAAGATTGTGTGGTGATCTACGAAGGAGATAAATAATTACTATTATTTAAACCCAAGTGAAACAATGATGGCAGCAGCATATTGTCAAGAAATTTAAATTATGCATGAAAAATGTGATTTAAAAACAATGTCCTTTGGGTAACACACAAGAACCTACACTTTTAAGACAAGGACTCGACCTCACATGTCAGAAGCTACTAAAGCAAAAGTTAAGTGACTTGGGCTATGAAATTTTGTCATGTCCATTTTAGTCACTGGACCTTTATTCCATGGACTACTGTCTTTATCATTTGGAGCTTTTTCTAAGAAACAGTGCATTCCCCAATTGAGATGAAGTAACTGGAAGATGTGAACAATTTATACAGCCTAACAAATGATGAGTTTTATAAAAGTTAAACCTTTAATATTCTGTTGGAAGAAAACTATTCATGCTCCTGATGCATATTTTGATTGAATAAAACTTATTTTTTTAAATACAGTGTTTTAATTTTGACCTACAAAAACAGCAATTTCATATGGTACAAGGTAATATAAGGTTTTCTCCATTTGCCCTTGACTAGTTAGAGATGAGTACAAAATATTTTCAGTAGTTGTAAAATATTTATCTTTACAATTTTGGGAAACAAAATGATATAAACTATACTTCTAGGTACTCCTTTGTGTGAAAACTTTACCAGTTGAAGCAGGTTAAAATGCAGTATTTTGGGCTGACAGACATTTGATGGTGTTCACTAGCATACTTGAAGATCTCATCTTACTTGGAATTTTTGTTATACATACTTCTCTAAATGTTTAAGAACCTGGTTACGTTGCTCCTGAAAGTTTAATGAGTGCTGATTTTTAATAAATGATGCACTGCATGCTATATGCCTAGTTGTAGCATCAGATCATGATTTGTTATTACCCTGAATAGAGCTAGATATTTTGAGTAGAACTTTCCAGTGTTCTCAGGAGTTAACACTTTACATGGTAGTACTTGAGTTGTGATCATTACTAAAATCGATTATGCAGTTTCTTAAACTCTTTATTTCTTTAAGTTTCAGTAGTTAACTGTTTTTGTGAAAATGAAATAACCTCTCCAAGCTAGTCTAACAGTATTTGTTATGCAATGTAATTCATTTTCTATTTCCACATAGTTGTTTTTAAAAACCTACAAACAGGTGAATTTTTATTCAGGTGTTTAGGTCTTCAAAGCACCTTACTTAAATAAGAATCTGTAAATATTCAGAAGAAAAACTCATGGTTCATTCTGACAGTGAATCATAGCCAAGCTGTAATCATGCTGATGAATAGTGTTCATGTGTTTGAAATAATTTTCTTCCTAGTTCTACATTTGTCTCTAAGTAATGCTAAGTCAAAAGTTATATAGATGCTTTTGGATGGAAAAAGTGATGAAATATAAGAATAGCCAGATGATAATTTGTCTGAAGAAGGCTATTATACAAACTGAAATGGCTTCTTAGGACAAATGATAAGCTGCCTTCAACTTAAAAAATATGCAGTGATGGAAAAAAACACAAGTGGAATTGTACCTTTTTTATCCCTTTCCTTCACTGAAAGTCCTCATCTTACACACACACACACACACACACACACTCTGTCTCTCTCTCACACTCACACACTCTCTTTCTCTGACATCCTTGAGTTTTGCTGAAGTTCAACCTGGCTAACTATGAGCATCTAGGTTTACTCACCAAAGCCAGGTTATTGACAGAAAGGTGGTTTTTTTGTTTTGTTTTGTTTTGTTTTGTTTTTGAGCCATCTTGCTCTGTTGCCCAGGCTGGAGTGCAGTGATGAGATGTCAGCTCACTGCAACATCTGCCTCCCTGGTTCAAGCGATTCTCCTGCCTCAGCCTCCTGAGTAGCTAGGATTACAGTTGCTCACCATCACACCGGGCTAATTTTTATATTTTTAGTAGAGACGGGGTTTACTATGTTGACCAGGCTGGTCTCAAACTCCTGACCTCAAGTGATCTGTCCTCCTCAGCCTCCCAAAGTGCTAGGATTACAGGCGTGAGCCACCACGTCCGGCCAGACAGAAATATTTTTAAAGCATCAGTTCCTTTCTCAGAACTTGATTTGCTCATGCACTAGAGAATATCTGGTCCACATGCTTCTAGGTGTTACTCGATTCACTAATACTGAAACAGCTTAGCTTGTGAAAGATAAATTGTTCTTCAGATAGAGTGCTTAGAATTAGATTTGTGATCAGTGTTTTCCTTTTGTGTGAAATACTTTAGAGTACTGCTATTATGATTCTTGTTATTCAAATTAGAAGGTTATATACATAAAACTGAAGATTTTCTAGTACTAGTACTTATTCTTCATAAACACAGTGTGCAGAAATCTAGTTTTTTGGTGGTTTGTTTTAGATTCCAAACTCTGCCTAGTGGCAGAAAAACCTCTTAATAGTATGGGTCATCATGAAATCTGCCAACTTTAATCCAAATAAGTATCAAGAGTCTTCATTCAATATTCTTTCAAACTTGTTTGTCTTGAACAAATTAGAGTTTTAGCACTTATTGTTCAATGTACTATAGTAATTGTATTTAATAGTAAGAAAATATATAAGCAATGATTTTTTAAAAGGGAATTCTCAAGAGTTTTGGATTTCTTTCTGCAGTGCATAGAGGTTTCATATGCATGAACATTCGTGCTGTTTTATATTTTTTTCAATTAAAAAAAATTTAAAAGCATCCAGGCTCCCAAAGTTCATTTGTAAATAGTGGCTTGGAACTCTGCGCAATAGGGAAGCTCCTAAAGGCTCATTTAGACCATAATCTAGTTAATAGTATCATGCTGAGCTCTCAGTTTTCTTTAGAAAACCAATCGATCAATGTAGGAGGGAGAAAGAAGCAGAGGTCTTGTCTTTTTCCTGATGTGATTAGGAGGTTAAGTTCTTTGGTGTGGGTTTCTTTGTATTTGCCCCCTTACCATGCTGAACTCTGGTGAAATGTATAAGCAGGCTTGGCTTTTCCTCTCCTGGATGCTCTGTGCTTCAACATTTTACATCTTTCCTCCCATCAGAAATCCTGTGTCTTTGTGTGGCAGTAGTTGGCTAGACTTTAAGAGAAAAGCATTTTCTACTAAGGTATGAATGAAGATAGTGGGAAAAGTGTCATTAAATTTCTTTCTTAAAAAAGGATGTTTATTAAGAATGAATCTTTACTATCTAACATTTCAGACAATATGACCACATTTCAGATACCATGGAAGCAGTACGTTTAGTGAATTAGCTGGTACTGTCTGAAGGTACATCCAATTTCCTTTAGGTTGTTGTGACTTTGCACAGCTTCCTCTCCTCTAATTCTGAATTTAGAGATTTTCTTCTCATTTCTAATTTTTAGTAGCTTATTGTTCTATCCAGTAGAGCATTATAAAAGTCAAATCTGCATCTTCCAACTTGTGGTACAGTGATGGGAATTTGGAAGCACCCCTGGAGCAAAGAGGCTAGGGATAGCATTAGCATCTCCCAAGACAAGTGGTGTAGGGGAAATGAAGGAAAGACCGTGGCCATATATACGCCAGGCGTTAATATATCAGAGGCTGCCTGTATTTAATTTAAAACTTTTGATGAAACTCAATGGATAAGCATCTTTGTCTTATTTGTCAATAATACATTACTTGCAATTATATTAAAACTTATTCTAAATACCTATACCTTTCTTGTTCTGTAGATGTGTAGATGATGTTGCTTGTTTGTCAAAATATTATCTTTTATAAAAGAAAGTCCTGCTTCTTATCATGATGTATGTGACTTAAATGATTGTTTCATATTAAAACTATTTCTTCCTTATGTACTGTTTACATATACCTCTTTTTGGGATATTAGTTCAGTACTTTTATACAAATCTGAGTGTGTTCCACATTGGTGACATGTATTTTTGCAGTAACTTTTTGTTTTGTTCTTAGAGCATGTCTAAAGTAACACATGCACTAGTGCTGTGGTCTGTGGCAAAATTACTGTAATTCAAATTGGAAAAAAAAATGTTTCCAGACTTTGTCCAACATTTATTCCTATGGCAAAGGAAATTACTATGTAATACTAATTATTTCTTATGCTGGTATGTTTTAAGCTACTCTATGAAGTATGTGAAACATCAATATTTACGGATTAATAGATGGCCTGATGTCTTTCAGATGGGAGAGGAGTAAATTTTAGTGTTACCAACTCATGACACTTGTAATACAATAACTCTTAAAATTTTTATTTTCCACTTACAGGTATAATTTACTAAGTAATTACCTTAAATGGTAGTGCATGTTAGGATTTTTTAGCCCATACTACTAAAATTATATAGTCACTTTGAAATTATGCTGATATTTCCCAGCCAAAAAAGACATCATTCACTCCCTCATAACCAAAATAAGTAGCACTGTAATGTTTATCTTCATTTATTAAGACATGATGAAGATACCATAAGACTCCTCTAATTTACCTGGAATTTTTAACCATTGATTCAAGGACTTGAGTGCTGTTTACTTTGTAGTACCTGATGAAAGGATTTGGTAATAAAGGTTATAATCAAGATTTTAAAGAAAAATGTTCAATCTTGAAGGCAAATTTTTAAGCTTTTTATTTTAGAGGTGTTTACTTAAGAATAGTAATTTAAAAGCATTCTTGTTTTGTCATTAAGACAAGTACCCAAAAGAATTGTAATAAGCAATACTTGGCCATTGCAAATTTGTGTATTTGAAATTATACACTTGAAAGAAAAAAATGAATGCTTGTGAGTGCTTAAACTGCGTATCTTTTTAAAAATTCAAATTCTAGACATATCAGTTTAAATTATCCTGAATAAGGTTTTACTATATCAGTGATGTATATTACAAAATGTCTACCTGTGTTATGTTAATGATACCTTTATGCTGCATCAGATTTGGCATGGTTATGGTATATTTTGTACTTTTGATTGTCGACTATTGATAGGATTGATATAGCAATAAATCTGATTCAGTCCTAATATTTTTTAAAATGCTAGGTACCATACTGTATCATAATCCTATTACATTTGACTTGAATGCCCCAAATTTTCATAGTTCTATATTTTATGTTAAAAATTTAGTATTACATGTTAGGGATTTATTTTTGTCTGCTATTTTCACATACATTCTTTTAGAACTGGATCTGTTTCTATTTAGATCATAGAAGTCTAAAGAAGTATTATTAATTCACGAACTGCTTTGTGGAAACATTTAAATAAAGTATGAAATGACTAGATTACCCCAAATTGTTTATTTTTTTGTGTGGTTAATGACCAGGTTACAGTTTTCAGACAAATAAAATTGGCTTGATAACTGATGGAATATAGTAGATAATGGAAAGTTTGACTCTGTAAGGGCCTCCAAGTGTTAAACAAATACATTCTCAGTTCTGATTTACTTCATAGGAACTACTTAAATAACGGTAAGCCAGACTCCTTTTTCTTTTTGAGATACTTAACACAATTTGCCTCTTCTGATCCCAATCCCTTCTTCCCCCAAAACTATGCTAGAATTTAAAATTGGAGGAGTTTAATTTGTCATCTACATTTTAGTTTTTTTATTCTATAGATAAGTAATAAGACAAGTAGATGTTCTGCTGTCAAGACAGTCCATGTTATTGTTGGCCATTCTTTTCAGGGATAATGCTTCATGTCATTTGTGCATTGTATAAAGAATGTTGTTTATCAGTATATTGACCTACTATTAGTAGAAATGATGTATGGCAGGCTTTCTTGAATAATATGTATTGTAAGTTTGTTTCCTATAGTGTTATTTGCTTCAGATTCTTTTAAATAAAGCTAGTTTTTAAAGAGAAAAAGAACTTTTTTAAGCGTTTGACTTTCATCAGGACAAGTAGGTGTAAGAATCTTGGCTTTGGGTGGGAGATGTCCAATATCACATCAAGCAGGGAATAGCCTACAATTTATCAGTGTGATTTTATACTGAAGAGAGAACCAGTATTTTTAATCATATATATTTTTATTTTTGCTGTATATATATATATTGCTGTATATATATTTTTTTCTGTGAAGTCTATTCAGAAAACGGAGTCCTGGATTTCCTTCAGAAATTATGAGCATGACATATCTACTTTGATTTTAACAATTTGGGACTTCAGTTCTGTTAGTAAAAATTATCTGGAGAAGAGTTTTACAACTTCAGCAGCTTAATGATCCCTGGGGCAGAGACATCATTGTAGCAAATATTAAGAACAGACTTGCAGCCAGGCGCAGTGGCTCATGCCTGTAATCCCAGCACTTCGGAAGGCCAAGGTGGGTATATCATCTGAGGTCAGGAGTTAGAGACCAGCCTGGCCAAGATGGTGAAACTCTGTCTCTACTAAAAATACAAAAATCAGCCAACCGTGGTGGTACACGCCTGTAATTCCAGCTACTCGGGAGGCTGAGGCACGAGAATCGCTTGAGTCCAGGAGGCAGAGGTTGCAGTGACAGTGAGCTGAGATTGTGCCACGGCACTCCAGCCTGGGCAACAGAGCGAGACTCGTGAGACTCTGTCTCAAAAAAAAAAAAAAAAAGCAACTTTCTTGAATGATAAGACCTCTAAAGTTTGCTTGAAACAATCATCAGTTGCCTTGAGTCTGTTACACAAAAAGAGGCTGAACAAAATAATGTGTCAACTGATGAAAGCTCGGCATTATAGGTAAGAAGTGATGAGATGAAATTATCTCAAGATAAAATTTAAATGCATGACATTTCAAATTTAATAGGAAAAAATATGTGTATCTTGCTGAAGGAGAGAGAAGAAATATATGGAGAGAATTCTTATCAAATAACATTAATTGATGCTCTAAGTTACTCCCTCTATTTTAAACATATAGCAGTGATAAATATGAAAAGATAAAATTGAACTCAAAACCATGCTAAATCCAAGGACAGGTAATATTGTACAGAAAGAAAGTATGAGCCATGGTGAAGCAGCAGCCTGCCTGACTCTGAGTTCACAAGCAGAAACTTGCAGTCAGAAATTCTAATCTGACAAGGTAATGAGGTCTAAACATTTTAAAACATGAGATGCAATAACGGTGCTGAAAGGGAAATATATAGCTTTAGATTATTTTTAAGCTCAAAGTATAATGAGCTAAGTATTGATCTCAAGAGAATACGAAAACAACAACAAAAAACTTGAAAGTAGAAGGAAGGAAATAATAGGAAATGAAATAGGAAAACACTAGAAGGAATAGTAAGACCATAAATAGATTATTTAAAAAATAAAGAGGCCCGGAGCGGTGGCTGACACCTGTAATTCCACGCTTTGAGAGGCCGAGGTGGGAGGATCACTTGAGCCCAGGAGTTCAAGATCAACCTGGGCAACCTAGGGAGACTCTGTCTATACAAAAAAAATTTTTTTAATTAGCTAAGTGTGATGGTGCACACCTGTGGTCTCAGCTACTCAGGAGGCTGAGGTGGGAGTATTGCTTGAGCCCAGGAGTTGAGGCTGCAGTGGGCCTTGATCATGCCGCTGCACTTCAGTCTGGGCAACAGAACAAGACCTTGTCAAAAAAAAAAAAAAAATTTGAGCCTCTGACGAGACTGATTTTTTTGAAATGGAATCTTGCTCTGTCACCCAGGCGGGAGTGCAGTGACACAATCTTGGCTCTCTACAACCTCCATCTCCCAGGGTCAAGCAATTCTCATGCCTCAACCTCCTGAGTAACTGGGATTACAGGCGCATGCCACCATACCTGGCTAATTTTTGTATTTTTAGTAAAGACGGGGTTTCACCATGTTGGCTAGGCTGGTCTCAAATTCCTGACCTCAAGTGATCTGCCCGCCTCAGCCTCCCAAAGTGCTGGCATTACAGGCATGAGCCACCGTGCCTGGCCAAAACTGATTTTTTTTTTTTTTTTTTTTTTTTTTAATGGTAGGCAGAAATATCAGGAATGAAAGTGGAGGCAAGCATAACACCGTTTGAAGCCAGGGGCTGATTTCTCTCCACTGCTGTACCACTTGTGAAAGGAAGCTAAAAACCGAAACCTACCTTCAACTGATACC
>NW_022166120.1:0-1493 GCF_008728515.1 Papio anubis | reverse complement strand
TCCTTCCTTCCTTCCTTCCTTCCTTCCTTCCTTCCTTCCTTCCTTCCTTCCTTCTTTCTTTCTTTCTTTCTTTCTTTCTTTCTTTCTTTCTTTCTTTCTTTCTTTCTTTCTTTCTTTCTTTCTCTCTCTCTCTCTCTCTCTCTCTCTTTTTTCTGTGTGACTCTTCCTATATCACAACAAAGATTGTAATCATAACAGTGAATATGAGAGAAGGTTTTCTTCATTTCTGATTGACTAACTCCCTTCTGCTCCTTGAGGACAGTGCAGCTCCGCTCTTCTCCCGTCTCAGATTTCCTTTCCCCTGCCATCCTAGCTGCAGACAGCTCAGGGACATCAGCTCATTCAAATAGTGATACCCATCTTTCAAGATTTAACCCCTTGTATCTTGCAAACCATCTCACTTTCCAAAGCCCGTTATTAAATTTTCCAAACTCACTGTTTAAGTAAGTCATGGCCATTTCCACATGACAGAATATACACTGCTGATAGTTTTTGTATTGTACTATGGGGTAAGGGACAAATCTGTGACCAGTGACAATACACTCAAAGATTCTCACTGCCTCAGGCACCTTCTGACCACCCTGCTCAGGGACAATCCATGTCTCCATACCCAGTAAGTCCGGAATAGCATTCCAGATAGGGAAGATTCTTTATGTTAATTGTAGCGATGGCTGGCTTTAGTGGGTTTTATTTTTCAGATAACCCTGAGCCAGGCTCTGTGGGAATTGAAATCCAAGTAGACCTTCCTGTGAGTTACCTACAGAGATCTCTCAGGAACTTGCTCTTTTACCTTCTGGCCACTCTGTGATAAGTGAAAGTTAAAGGAGTTGGTTTCACTCTGCCACTACTTCACTGTGGTGCTCAGTGTGACATGTTCACCTGGTGTGAAGAGGTCTAAAAGAAATGAATTCTGCAGTACAGAGAGACATTTTAAAAGGCAGAGGCAAAGGGAGAGACAAAAGGGGAAAAAACAGGATGAGGTTAGCATATGAAAGTGTTTTATTTCCCTCCCCTTGGGCTGGTTTTACAATGCCGGTGCGCTGGTAGAATAGCTGCTTTCTTCAGCACTTTGTTAAAGGCCCCTGGTTGGGTAAGAAACTTGACTGCACTAGGACACATCAAACAGCCAGCCAGGCTTTGGTCTTACCCAGGCACCGAAAGGCTGAGCCCTGTGTTCTGTTCTCCTATTCGCCACACTTTGCCGGATGAGTCTCTTCAGACAAGCAGTTCCACATTTCATGAAGGAAAGAGGTCGGTGAATGGGAAAATTGCTGTCATTTTTAGTGGGTGAAGGCAAAGAAGACCTACTTTCTCTTCCATTGTGAGACACTGTGCAGACACCTTTGATTCATGTGCATAGGTCTGAATTCTGTTTTCAGGATACTTAGTGTTGTGGTTGTAAAATTGAGGAGATGCTACCTAAGGAATCCCATGGAGATCCACTAAAGTGGCTGTGGCTGATTGTGATTTATTTCTTTCTTTTCTTTCCTTCT
>NW_022166119.1:0-1493 GCF_008728515.1 Papio anubis | reverse complement strand
CCGCCTCCCGGGCTCACGCCATTCTCCCGCCTCAGCCTCCGAGTAGCTGGGACTACAGGCGCCCGCCACCACGCCCGGCTAGCTTTTTGTATTTTTTAGTAGAGACGGGGTTTCACCATGTTAGCCAGGATGGTCTTGATCTCCTGACCTCGTGATCCACCCGTCTCGGCCTCCCAAAGTGCTGGGATTACAGGCTTGAGCCACCGCGCCCGGCCTGTCCCTGGGTTCTTGGTGAAAGGAATGTGACCGTAAGACTGAGGATGTGTGTTGGGAGCTGCGATGAGCTGTGCTGGGACCTGCATCTTCCCCACGACGGGACCCCCCAACTTAGTGCTGTAGCTTCTCCATTGCTCTCTGTGGGTCTGGCAGGGCCCCTGGCTGGTGACTGGGGAAGGAAACTTCAAGTTTGGAATTTGGGGACCTCACTCACTGTTCATGCTCTTCCTGGAGGGCTACTGGCAGGGCCAGCATCTCAATCACACCAACAACCGCCCATGGGGGGCCTCCTTGCCTCCCTGTCGCCCAGTTCTGAGGCCTCAGCATTTCTGAGCACAGCCCAGGGCTGGTCCCCTCTGTCATGCCTCGCAGTAGGCAGGGCCGAGCTGTTTCCTGGGAACCTGTGACGGGCCCAGGGCGGGCCCAGGGTGGCTTGGTCTGCAGAAATCACTTCCCAAGCCTTGGTGGGAACCAGCAGTTCCTAGCCCTGGGCCCAGGGTGGGCGTGGGAATTCTGTCCTGTGGGGAGGTCAGGAAGGGTGACAGTAGGGCTGTGGGAGCAGAGGCTGAGGGATGAGGTGGGACACTGGTCCTAGGCGTCTAGTGTAGCCTCCACGGTGAGGGCAGCAGGCTGAGCTCCGGGCAGCTGAGTTGAGGGGCAGGGACCAGAGCAGGTGCAGCCCCCTGGCCCCACCTGGCCCCTCGAAGAGCAGTGGTGGGCAAGCCTGGCCGAGGTGTCCCAGGCTGGGGCAGAGACCCTTTGGCTCCTCTTTCTGGGGGCAACTCCCCACTTCCCCAGCTTTCTTTGGGCGAGCCCTGGGGCTGGCTCTGGGGTGCCCCGTTCCAGGGACTCTCTGGGGACCTTGGCTGCTTTCCCTGCTTCTCTGTCCAGGGCCTTGTGGCAAGAGGGTAGAACTTTGTCCTGGCTGTTGGTGCTGCCTGCAGTGGAAGGAAGTGCCTCAGCTCCTGAAAATCCTGCTCTGTGTCTGTGTCCTGTGGTTGAGGATGGCTCCGTGTGTGTGTGTGTGTGCACATATGTGTGTTGATGGCGTGTGTGTGTGTGCGTGTGTGAGGGCATATGTGTTGGTGGGATATGTGTGTGCGTTCATATGTGTTGGTGGGGTTTGTGTGTGTGTGTGCATGTGTGCTGATAGCGTGTGTGTGCATGTGTGTGGGCATATGTGTTGGTGGGGTTTCTGTGTGTGTGTGTGTGCATGTGTTGTTGAGGTGTGTGTGCAGTGTGTGTGTGTGCATGCATGTGTGTATTGGGGTGTGTGG
>NW_022166118.1:0-1493 GCF_008728515.1 Papio anubis | reverse complement strand
CGCTCCCGAATATCCCTTCACAGACTAAACACAGTGTTAGAATACTGCTCAATGGGAAGACAAGCTAAACTGTGTGAGTGGAATTCACTCAACACAGAGGAGTCTCACAGAAAGCTTCCTTTTGTTTTTTATATGAGAGTATTTCTTTTTCAGCATATTCTAAAGAGTGTTCCCAAATCCTTTCTCAGGTTCCACAGAAACAGTGATTTCAAACTCTTCAATCCAAAGAATGATTTAACTGTATGAGAATAATACACACATCACAGAGCAGCTGCTCAAAAAACTTCTCTCCAGTTTTCAGTGAAAGACATTTCTTTTCTCACCACTGTTCTCTGGGAGCCACTTAATATCCCTTCACAGAATTCTTAAAGACAGAGTTTGCAAACTGGGAAATGTAGAGTAAGTTTTAACTCTCTGAAATGAATGCACATGTTAGAGAGCAGTTTCTTGGAACGCTTCTTTCTGGGTTTTATTTGAGGATATTTCACTTTCGCCATAGTCTGCCATGCGTGCCGAAATATGACTTTTTCGGTTTTACAGGAACAGTGTTCAAACACTGCCTTATGAGAAAAGAGGTACAACTCCCTGAGTGGAATGCACACATCACCAAGCAGTTTCTCAGAAAGCTTCTCTCCAGTTTTTATCTGAAGATATCTCCTTTTTCACTGTAGGCCTGAATGTGCTCTGGAATGTCCCTTCACGGATCCGTCCATGACGGAGTTCCAAACTGCATAATATAAGGAAAGTTGAAAGTTTTATCTATGTGAGATGAATAAACATATCTATCACAAAGCAGTTTCACAGAAATCTTTCCAGTTTTTGTCTGAGGATATTTCCTTTTTCATCATAGCCATCCCTATACTCCCGAATGTCCCCCGGTAGCTTTTTCTGCAAAAGGGATTCCCCAATCCGATGAAAAGAAAGATTTAACTCTGTGAGTGGAATGCACAAGTCCCAAAGCAGCTCCTCGGAAAGCTTCTCTCCAGTTTCTATCTGAAGATATTTCCTTTTTCACCATAAGCCTCAAAGTGCTCCCAAATATCCCTTCGCAGATTAAGCAAAAACAGTGTTAGAATACTGCTCAATGAGAAGAGAAACTTAATGGTGTGAGCGGAATTTATGCAACACAGAGCAGTTTCACGGAAAGATTTCTTCTGGTTTTTATTGGAGGGTATTTCTTTTTCAGCATATTCTAAAGAGCGTTCCCAAATGTCCTTTCACAGATTCCACAGAAACAGGGATTTCAAACTACTCTATCCAAAGAATGATTTAACTCCATGAGATGAATACACATATCACACAGAAGTTGCTCAGAAAGCTTCTCTCCCGTTTTCAAAGGAAGACATTTCCTTACTCACCACAGACCTCTGGGCGCCACTTCATATCCCTTCACAGATTCTTCAAAGACAGGCTTTCCAAACTGGGAAATGTAGAGTAAGCTTTAAGTTTCTGAAATGAATGCACATGTCAGAGAACAGTTTCTTGGAATG
Source organism: Papio anubis (assembly GCF_008728515.1). Taxonomy (NCBI): domain Eukaryota; kingdom Metazoa; phylum Chordata; class Mammalia; order Primates; family Cercopithecidae; genus Papio; species Papio anubis. Next base: position 3 of record NW_022166118.1, on the reverse strand, counting down.
CTT
>NW_022166117.1:0-1494 GCF_008728515.1 Papio anubis | reverse complement strand
GAAAGAAATTGAGAAGGTGATCCCATTCCAGTAACTACAAAAAAAAAATATCCTAGGAATAAATTTAACCAAGGAGGTGAAAGATTTCTATAAGGAAAACTGACAAAAGACATCAAAGTGGACATGAATAAATGAAACGATGTCCCATACTCATGGATCAGAATAATTAATATCATTTAAATGATCACACTACCCAAAGCAATATAAATGCAATCTCTATTAAAATACCCACATTATATTTTACAAGATTAGCAGAAAAACCCCAAAACCTAAAGTTCATTTAGAAGCAAACAACAACAACAACAACAACAAAAAACAACAAAAACCCAAATAGCCAAAAGCAATCCTGAGCATAAAGAACAAAGCTTAGAGGCTTCTCACTTCAAAATATATTACAAGGCTATAGTAACCCAAAGAACATGATATTGGTATAAAGACAGACACGTAGATTAATGGAACAGAATACAGAGTCCAGAAGTAAATCTGAGTATTTATACCCAACTGATTTTTGAGAACGGTGCCAAGAACAGACCCTGGACAAAGGTCACCCTCTTCAATAAATGGTGCTGGGAAGATTGAATATCCATATGCAGGAGATTAAACTGGACTCACATATCTCCCAATATGCAAAAATCAACTAAAAATGGATTAGAGAATTAAATGTAACACCAAACACTATAAAACTAGTAGGAGGAAAAAAAACTAGAGATAGAGATAACACTTCAAGACATTAGTGTAAGCAAATATTTCATGGCTAAGAGCTCAAAAGCATGGACAAACCTAACAAAAGTAGACAGATGGGACTACATTAATCTAAACAACTTCTGCCCAGCAAAGAAAACAATCAACAGAGTGAAGAAACAACCTGTTACATGGGAGAAAATATTTGCAAACTATTAATCCAAAAAAGGACTAATATCCAGAATATACAAGAAACACAAACAATGTGAAAAACCAAATAATCCCATTAAAAAGTGAGCAAAGGGCATGGATAGACATTTCTCAAAAGACACCCAAATAGCCAAAAGGCACATGAAAAAATGTGCAGCGTTTCATCAAGGGAAAGGAAATCATAACCACAATAAGATATCATCTTACTCAAGTTAGAAGGTATGTTATTAAAAAGCCAAAAAATGACAGATGCTGTTTTGGATGTAGGGAAAAGGGAACCCTTAAACATTGTTGGTGGGAACGTAAATTAGTACAACCACTACAGAAAACAGTGTGTGGATTTCTCAAATAACTAAAAATGAAAAAAAAAAAAAAATTAAAATGAACTATCACAGTATGGCGATTCCTCAAGGATCTAGAACTAGATGTACCATATGACCCAGCCATCCCATTACTGGGTATATACTCAAAGGATTATAAATTATGCTGCTATAAAGACACATGCACACGTATGTTTATTGCAGCACTATTCACAATAGCAAAGACTTGGAATCAACCCAAATGTCCATCAGTGACAGATTGGATTAAGAAAATGTGGCCCAT
>NW_022166116.1:0-1494 GCF_008728515.1 Papio anubis | reverse complement strand
TTGAATATTCTAAGAAGACTTGCAGCATCTGAGATGGAATTGAGAAATGGAGAAGTAACATTGAAGAATATCTCAGAGATAACTTTCACTTTAAAAAAAAAAAAAAAAAAGGAAATGGTGTCTCACTATGTTGCTGAGGCCAGTCTTGAACTCCTGGACTCAAGCAGTTCTCCCACCTCAGCCTCCCAAAGTGCTGGGATTATAGGTGTGAGACACCATGCCTGGCCTGAGATAACTTTTTTTTTTTTTTTTTTTTTTTTGAGACGGAGCCTCACTTCGTCGCCTAGGCTGGAGTGCAGTGGTGCGATCTTAGCTCTCTGCAACCTCCAGTTCCTGGGTTCAAGTGATTCTTCTGTCTCAGCCTCCCGAGTAGCTGGGATTACAGGTTTATACCACCACGCCTGGCTAATTTTTGTATTTTTAGTAGAGACAGGATTTCACCATGTTGGCCAAGCTGGTCTTGATCTCCTGGGCTCGAGCCATTGGCCCGCCTCGGCCTCCCAAAGTGCTGGCATTACAGTCGTGAGTTACCACACCTGGCCAAGATAACTTTTAAAATTATATAGTGACCTTAAGTTCACATATACCATAAGCTACCATTTAGTTTATAATAATACAAATATCATGACTAAGCTTTTTTTTTTTTAAAAGAGACAGAGTCTCACTCTGTTGCCCAGGCTGGAGTGCATTGGCATGATCATAGCTTACTGCAACCTAGAGCTCCTGGGTTCAAGGAATCCTCCCATCTCAGCCTTCTGGGAACCTAGGACATGCCTCTGCATCCGGCAACATTTTTTAATTCTTTGGAGAGATGGGGTCTCACTTCGTTGCCCAGGCTAATGGCTAAGCTTTATTGAGTGGTTACAGTGTGGCAGACTAGCAACAATACCATGTATTGAGTACATTATTATCATCACTGTTTTACCCATGAGGAAACTGAGGCACAGAGGTGAAAATAACTTGTCCAAATGCACAAAAACTTGGAAGTAGTAAAGTAGTGGTTCAGTCCATACCCTCTGGCTGTAGAACTCAAGCTCCTAACCGTTATATTGCACTGCCTCTTAATGTATCTGAAATAAAGGAGGGCACAGTAGATAAGCAATAACATTTCTTTATTTTTTTTTGAGACGGAGTCTCGCTCTGTCGCCCACGCTGGAGTGCAGTGGCGCTATCTTGGCTCACTGCAAGCTCCAACTCTTGGGTTCACGCCATTCTCCTGCCTCAGCCTACCAAGTAGCTGGTACTACAGGTGCCCGCCACCACGCCCAGCTAATTTTTTGTATTTTTAGTAGAGATGGGGTTTCACCGTGTTAGCCAGGATGGTCTCGATCTCCTGACCTCATGATCCGCCCACCTTGGCCTCCCAAAGTGCTAGGATCACAGGCGTGAGTCACCGCACCCAGCCTTAAAATTTCTTAAGTATTATTCATGACTAGCAAGTGATACGGAAAAGCTGAAGGCTTGGCCTGAGTTTTTGTCTGTCCTATGGGGCTG
>NW_022166115.1:0-1494 GCF_008728515.1 Papio anubis | reverse complement strand
AAAAAAAAAAAAAAAAAAAAAGATCCAGGGTAGTATATACAGGCTGCTGACCATTATGTGTACGAAATACAAGAATGTAAGAAAAGGTATGCATATTCAATGTAAAAATATATAAATAATAAACATAGGCCTGGCACGGTTGCTCACACCTGTAATCCCAGCACTTTAGGAGGCCGAGGCGGGAAGATCACTTGAGACCAGGAGTTCGAGACCAGCCTGGCCAACATGGCAAAACCCTGTCTCCACTAAAAATAAAAAAATTAGCCGGGCATGTTGGTGTACACCTGTAATCCCAGTTACTCAGGAAACTGAGGTAGGAGGATCACTGGAGCCCAGGAGGTCGAGGCTGCAATGAGCCATGGTCAGGCCACTATACTCCTGGGTGACAGCATGAGACCCCGTCTCTAAAAATACAAATTATGAGCAGCTGAGGAGAGCAGGAAAATAAAAAAATTAAAAATTAGAAAAAATTAAAAATGAAATAAGCATAAGAGAATGTAAGGTTTAGAAGGTAATCTAAGACTGTAATAGATTTTGTGTTCATTTTGTTTATCATTGGCATGGATTTGCTTTTTATCTGCAAAGGTTGTCTGTGTAAGTCTGTGTATATGCATAACATACTATTTGTGAATGCAGCTTCCATGAGCAGACACAAAATTACAGTGACATTTAGTACAGGGAAAAGCCAGACTTCAGCAGTGCATTCATGAAGATCTAGTAATGTAGATGTTCTAACATCCTCCTGCCCTCTCAGATATGAGCCACTGCTGTTCAGAGAGGATTTCATATGCGGTTCATTCACATAGAAACTGCAATGATTCTTTGTGTTTTTGTCTTAGTAAAAAAAAAAAAAAAAAAAAGATTTTCAGCATGATTTGATATTGGATGGCAGGCCATTGCTTAGAGGCTCCAGGTCTAATTCACCATCCCCTGTACCATGGTTATATTAGAGTCTATGTGTGGCACTGACTTTGAGAACGGGAGATACTAATTTGGGAGGTAGTATTTTCAGGTGCTTTATGAATACTATCACACAATGGACTGAGTGAAATCTTCATGATAAAGCAAAGTTTTAGTGGTGGGGACTTTTGTATTCCAGAACCCAAAACACTGAAATTGGAATGAGCATCAGATTTATAAGAATGGAGGTCATAAAGATGATGACCTACTGTGTGCCATGCCCTCTTCAACCTTATTAATAATCCGAAAAGCTCATATGCAAGGCAGGCATTGTTAGCTTAGATTTACAAGTGAGGCCTATAATCCCAACACTTTGGGAGGCTGAGGTGGGTGGATCACTTGAGGCCAGGAGTTCGAGATCAGCCTGGCCAACATGGCAAAACCTCATCTCTACTGAAAATACAAAAAGTAGCCAGGGGTGGTGGTGCACACCTATAGTCCCAGCTACTTGGGAGGCTGAGACATGAGAATCGCTTGAGCCTGGGAAGCGGAGTTTGCAGTGAACCGAGATCATGCCACTGCACTCCAGCCTGG
>NW_022166114.1:0-1494 GCF_008728515.1 Papio anubis | reverse complement strand
GAAAGGTACGATGGTAACAAATGTAGCATTAAAAACCTCCCATCTGTTGGTTTTTAGTAACAGTGCTATTAACCTTTTTTTTTTTTTTTTTTTTTTTTTGGGACAGTCTTGCTCTGTCTCCCAGGCTGGAGTGCAGTGACACGATCTCAGCTCACTGAAACCTCTGCCTCCCAGGTTCAAGCGATTCCTGTGCCTCAGCCTCCCGAGTAGCTGGGATTACAGACACACACCACAACACCTGGCTAATTTTTATATTTTTAGTAGAGATGGGGTTTCACCATGTTATCTAGGCTGGTTTCGAACTCCTGACCTCAACTGATCTGCCCGCCTCGGCCTCCCAAAGTGTTGGGATTACAGGCGTGATACACTGTACCTAGCCTCAGTGCTACTAACTTTTATAAACATTCTAAATCAACCCAAATTTGAAGACACAAAGAACCAAAAACTGAAAGGAACTTCTTACACTAAAGAAAACATCTTCGCCGGGCGCGGTGGCTCACGCCTGTAATCCCAACACTTTGGGAGGCCAAGGTGGGCGGATCACGAGGTCAGGAGTTCGAGACCAGCCTGGCCAACACAGTGAAACCCCATCTCTACCAAAAATACAAAAATTAGCTGGGCGTGGTGGCACACACCTGTAGTCCCAGCTACTCAGGAGGCTGAGGCAGGAGAGGCGGAGATTGTGGTGAGCCAAGATCACGCCACTGCACTTCAGCCTGGGAAACAAAGTGAGACTCCGCCTCAAAAAAAAAAAAAAAGGAAGAAAGAAAACGTTCTTGAGAAGACTGCAAAGGCTAGAGTGCACTGGTGCGATCCTGGCTCACTGCAACCTCCGCCTCCTGGGTTCAAGTGATTTTCCTTCCTCAGCCTCCCAAGTAGCTGGGATTACAGGCCCCTGCCACCATGCCCAGCTAATTTTTTGTATTTTTAGTAGAGATTAGTAGAGATGGGGTTTCACCATGTTGGTCAGGCAGGTCTCAAACTCCTGACCTCTGATCCACCCGCCTCAGCCTCCCAAAGTGCTGGGATTGTGAGCTACCTCGCCCAGCTAATTTTTCAATTTACCCAAATTCTTACATAAAAACAGAAACAACAATCATGCAGCAAAATAAAAAACTCACAGACAAAATTTACAACAAAACTAGGTGATAAAGTATCTTCCCAAACATCAAAATACATCCAAGTGGAAACAAAACATCAAAAGCCACAGAGTCGGCCGGGCGCGGTGGCTCAAGCCTGTAATCCCAGCACTTTGGGAGGCCGAGACGGGCGGATCACGAGGTCAGGAGATCGAGACCATCCTGGCTGACACGGTGAAACCCCGTCTCTACTAAAAAATACAAAAAAACTAGCCGGGCGAGGTGGCGGGCGCCTGTAGTCCCAGCTACTCGGGAGGCTGAGGCAGGAGAATGGCGTGAACCCGGGAGGCAGAGCTTGCAGTGAGCCGAGATCACGCCACTGCACTCCAGCCTGGGCGGCACAGCGAGACTTCAT
>NW_022166113.1:0-1494 GCF_008728515.1 Papio anubis | reverse complement strand
TCACTGCACATCAGAAGACACACACAAAGAAGAGGAAGGCTGAGAAGTAAGATGAGTTGGGAAATTCTCTTGACTGAATTCATCCTTCAGAACAATCAGATAATTCACACAAGAGGTACACCTTATGAATCACATCAATATAGGGAAATTTTCAGCTACAATCTTTGCTCTTTCTGTGTATCAGCAAATACATAGATTGTACATTTATTTGGGAGAAAATTTTATCATATTGTAGAATTTTCTAAATATTAGATAATATAAATGACAGAAGTCATGCAAATTGTAAAACAGGAGGGAACCCTTTCAGAAGTCATACTTTTGTTTTGCACCATAGAAATCACACAGGAGAGAAATCCTGTGAGTAAAATGAATGTCAAGACATTTTCTGTCAGGGCAGCCAGCTGTAGACATCCAAAAGCTCATAAGTGAGAAGCTCCTTGAGTATCCAGAAATCTCTTTACACAATTGGAGCTCATATACTAGAGAATTCAAAGGGAGAACTGCAAAGACGGTGGTAGATATAGAAACCTTTATTAAGAATTGATGTTTCATTCAATATCAGATCACTGGTACTTGAATAGATATTTTAAATATTTGGAAGGTGTTCAACAAAAATTCAAATAATTTGTACTGAGGGAAACAGTTATACTAGAAATCATGTTGCAGATCTGATGCCAAGATTGCTCTGTTTTAAAAGGAAACCTGCAAATGTCTGCATATATGAAGCTTTTAAAAAGCACAAATTATCAAGCAACATCATTAAACATACATTAAATGTCTTTTGGTATATAGGACTGTGTGTATGTGAGTGTGCTATAACATGTAACTTGTGGATGTTCAATGTGCATGTGGAATCCATCCATAATTGTACATAGGGAAATACGTAACCTTCGTTCGTTCAGTAACTATTATGCCTATGAAGATATCGCACATTAAGTCTCAGTAGTGACTCTTGTTGTTAATATTTGTATTGTAAGTGTAATATGTCTTTTAAACTATAAGGCATCTTTTTATCCTATTTATGTGTGTGTGTGTGTGTTTGCAAATGGATATAGACAGTGGCACTAAACTAATCCTTCAAAAAGAAGCTAAAATGTTTTTGTAAAATTTTTAAATGTCAGCCAAGTTTTGCATTAGGGACACCTTTATATATAGCAAAAGCCTGAGCTATTTTTAAACAGCTAAAAACAGTAATATTTATTACAATCTATACAATGAAAACAAATAGTGCAATGTAAGAAATATTGTGTATCTTACTGTTGATGTATGAGCAGGGAGCAGAGATACCTGCATTTGTATTTTTCTGAGAGTCCTAAATTTCTTCACCAACTTTTTCTTCCTCATAGAAGCAACATGACATAGTTAAAGGTGTGGACTCTGGAATCCTGCCGCCTGGGCCCCAATTCCAGCATGAGGCATGCTACTTAATATCTCTGTGCCTCAATTTCCTTCCCATAAAAGAGTAGTGATAGTGACAACATCTTAGGATTGCTT
>NW_022166112.1:0-1494 GCF_008728515.1 Papio anubis | reverse complement strand
GAAAGGTACGATGGTAACAAATGTAGCATTAAAAACCTCCCATCTGTTGGTTTTTAGTAACAGTGCTATTAACCTTTTTTTTTTTTTTTTTTTTTTTTTGGGACAGTCTTGCTCTGTCTCCCAGGCTGGAGTGCAGTGACACGATCTCAGCTCACTGAAACCTCTGCCTCCCAGGTTCAAGCGATTCCTGTGCCTCAGCCTCCCGAGTAGCTGGGATTACAGACACACACCACAACACCTGGCTAATTTTTATATTTTTAGTAGAGATGGGGTTTCACCATGTTATCTAGGCTGGTTTCGAACTCCTGACCTCAACTGATCTGCCCGCCTCGGCCTCCCAAAGTGTTGGGATTACAGGCGTGATACACTGTACCTAGCCTCAGTGCTACTAACTTTTATAAACATTCTAAATCAACCCAAATTTGAAGACACAAAGAACCAAAAACTGAAAGGAACTTCTTACACTAAAGAAAACATCTTCGCCGGGCGCGGTGGCTCACGCCTGTAATCCCAACACTTTGGGAGGCCAAGGTGGGCGGATCACGAGGTCAGGAGTTCGAGACCAGCCTGGCCAACACAGTGAAACCCCATCTCTACCAAAAATACAAAAATTAGCTGGGCGTGGTGGCACACACCTGTAGTCCCAGCTACTCAGGAGGCTGAGGCAGGAGAGGCGGAGATTGTGGTGAGCCAAGATCACGCCACTGCACTTCAGCCTGGGAAACAAAGTGAGACTCCGCCTCAAAAAAAAAAAAAAAGGAAGAAAGAAAACGTTCTTGAGAAGACTGCAAAGGCTAGAGTGCACTGGTGCGATCCTGGCTCACTGCAACCTCCGCCTCCTGGGTTCAAGTGATTTTCCTTCCTCAGCCTCCCAAGTAGCTGGGATTACAGGCCCCTGCCACCATGCCCAGCTAATTTTTTGTATTTTTAGTAGAGATTAGTAGAGATGGGGTTTCACCATGTTGGTCAGGCAGGTCTCAAACTCCTGACCTCTGATCCACCCGCCTCAGCCTCCCAAAGTGCTGGGATTGTGAGCTACCTCGCCCAGCTAATTTTTCAATTTACCCAAATTCTTACATAAAAACAGAAACAACAATCATGCAGCAAAATAAAAAACTCACAGACAAAATTTACAACAAAACTAGGTGATAAAGTATCTTCCCAAACATCAAAATACATCCAAGTGGAAACAAAACATCAAAAGCCACAGAGTCGGCCGGGCGCGGTGGCTCAAGCCTGTAATCCCAGCACTTTGGGAGGCCGAGACGGGCGGATCACGAGGTCAGGAGATCGAGACCATCCTGGCTGACACGGTGAAACCCCGTCTCTACTAAAAAATACAAAAAAACTAGCCGGGCGAGGTGGCGGGCGCCTGTAGTCCCAGCTACTCGGGAGGCTGAGGCAGGAGAATGGCGTGAACCCGGGAGGCAGAGGTTGCAGTGAGCCGAGATCACGCCACTGCACTCCAGCCTGGGCGGCACAGCGAGACTTCAT
>NW_022166111.1:0-1495 GCF_008728515.1 Papio anubis | reverse complement strand
GCACTCCAGCCTGGGCAACGAGAGCAAAACTCCATCTCAAAAAAAAAAAAAAAAAAAAAAAAAAAAAAAAAAAAAAAGGAGGAAGAGGCTCCCATCCAAAAAGCATGGGTGGCCTCTAGAAGTTGGAAAGATAAGGAAGGAGATTCTCCTTAGAGCCTCCAGAAGGAACACAGCACTGCCAACGCCTTGATTTTAGCCCAGAGACCTATATTGGCCTTCTGACCTCCAGAACTGCGAGATAATAAATTGGTATTGTTTTAAGCCACCATGTTTGTGGTAATTTATTTGAGACTAAGACAAGCATCCCACCCTGTAGATGCCTTTCCAGCTGGCTTTTCACTCGGATTTTGAAAACTGTTCAGTTTCATTCCTTTTACTGCTGCCCAGTGTTCTGCTCCATGACTCTGCCATCTATGATGGTGTTTCCAGTTCTCCTCTTTTGCGAATGCCGCTTCCATCACCCCAATGTGTGATACAACACTCTCTTACACATCTCTTTATGTGTGTGAGCAAGAGTTTGTTGAGGACAGCGGTTCCCATTACATGAAATTAACATAGGCAGTTGCAACCAGCACTGTAGAAAATGAAATAGGGCCGGGTGCAGTGGCCAGCACCTGTCATCCTAGCACTTTGGGAGGCTGAGGCAGGAGGATTACGTCACTTGGGTCCAGGGGTTCGAGACCAGCCTGGGCAACATAGCAAGAGCCCTTCTCTACAAAAAATTAAAACATAAAAAACCAGCCAGGCATAGTGGCCCACACCCATAGTCCCAGCTATTCCGGGAAGCTGAGGCAAGAGGATCACTTGAGCCCAGGAGTCCGAGGTTATGGTGAGCTATGATGGCATCACTGTATTCTAGGCTGGGCAACAGAGCAAGACCCTGTCTCAAAAAAGAAAATAAAGAGAATAGAAAAAAAAAAATCAGAGTGTATTTCTCTGATAATAGTATTTAAATCGGTATCTGATTTCTGAAGAGGGTTCCGTGTTTCTCCATGTGAGGTAATATCAGCATTTTTTGGCAGATTTTATGTTTATACAGCAGGGGCTGCCACACATTTTCTGCAAAGGGCCAGGCAGTAAACGTTTAACATATTCTGTTGCTATATTGCAAACTAAGCCATAGACAATATGTAAATGACCAGGCATGGCTATGTTCCAATAAAACTTCATTTATAAAAATATGCTACAGGCCGGGCGCAGTGGCTCATGCCTGTAATCCCAGCACTTTGGGAGGCCGAGGTGGTCAGATCATGAGGTCAAGAGTTCGAGACCAGCCTGACCAACGTGGTGAAACCCCGTCTCTACTAAAAATACAAAAATTAGCCAGTTGTGGTGGCACGCGCCCATCGTCGCAGCTACTCAGGAGGCTGAGGCAGGAGAATCGCTTGAACCTGGGAGGTGGAGGTTGCAGTGAGCTGAGATTGTGCCACTGCACTCCAGCCTGGGCGACAGAGCAAGACTCTGTCTCAAAAAAAAAAAAAAAAAAAAAAAAAAG